>NW_009953811.1:5353929-5378018 GCF_000747805.2 Chaetura pelagica
TTCCTGCTGTTATTTAAAGAGCATGTAAGGATCATGTTTCTTGTCACTGTAGATGTTATAAAAACACAAAAGAAGATAAACCCATTCCTCTAACAAGTTAATAAGATAGTGGCTGACCATAAATAACAGCAGCAGCAATGTAAGAAAGAAGGAAGGCAGCAGGAAATATAGGAAGATTACACAGGTAGCTACTGAACAAGTTGATGCCCTACTGAATGCAATTATTTTTCTATTTACAAGAAAAAAATATATGAAATGAATTAATGTTCCATGGCTGACTCAGAATGAAACCATCATATGTTGGCCAATTCCTTATAGATAGCACAGCTAACACACCTCATCAAAGCTTACAAGGAGAAAGCAGGTAATGCACTACTCCCATGCCCAGTGCAAGAAAAATTCTTTGTTGAAAATAAATGTGGTAAGCCTCTGATAGCCAGAAGTAAAACATATATACCATTTTAAACTCTAGCAGACTAATTTTTTTAACCATGAAAAAAGACCCATGTCCAGTTTCAAGGGTAAGAAATTTTGGTTTATTTATTAAAATACATTGATCAGTGTACTGTAAGTGGTTAGTTGCCTCATGAAACAAAGTTATACATTCTGTGAACTAGGATAAACAAAGCAGCTACCTCCCAGATTAATTTCTGAATTCAACTCAAGTACAAGAGCTTTCATAGCTACCTCATGTCTCATGACTGGAGCTGTGTGCACCTCAATAGGCAAATCCTAGCTGGGAAGGAAAGGATATGGTAGAATTTAAGAGTGTCTTACCTCAAACCACACCATTTCATTTGTAGACTCTTTTACACATGTATTCATTAAGCAGTGGTGTAAATACTCTAGCATTAAGAGATCTGAAATATGCAGCAGGAGAGGAAGCACTTACAGGACAACAGGCCAGTGTCACCTCTCCACCATCCATCCATATTTCTTATAATGGTTAATGTTGGAAAGGACCTTAAAGATCATAAGGTTCCAAGCCCCCTGCTATGAGCAGGGACACTAGACCAGGCTACAAAAAGCCTCATCCAACCTGGCCTTAAACAGTCAAAACAGATATATGAAAACAAAATTCTAGATTAGAGGGGGAAAAAAAAATATTAAAAAATGAAAGGAAATATATTAGGAGAAAAGTGTGAGGAAAAAAAAATAACAACACAAAAACAAAACAACAGATGAGAACTAGAAGATTTTTAAAAAGAGAAGAAGTACCTAAAATGTCATAAATACACAAGTAAAAGAGAGGATAACATTAGTTATAACCCTTCAAGTCTCAACAAAAGACTGGAAGCAGCATTCGGAAATTAAAAGACAACATTTAACAAACAGAAAAGGCAAGAAGCACCTATCAAGTAGGAGGAGAAGTTATAGGCTGCAGAAAATTAAGGCAGAAAAAGAGCAAAATCTCTTGACTAGCTGGAATAGGGTAGGTTCTGAATAATAGCCATCATAAAACTCTGATGCTTAGAGGGGTGGCAGAACTTTTAATGACAGATGTGTTTATGCAATATTTCTGTTTTTTATCTTGAAAGAAGCAGTAGGATGTATTTGAATCAGATTAAGATGATAAAGTATTTTCCAGTCCATTAGTAACTGCAGAGGGAGTTAAACATCTCAGAGATAAATAATTTTAAATATGCAGGCCAGGATACTTGCACAGATAAATTCTGTGTGAGTGGATGGAGGACATTTCTGTTTCTGCACTGAATTTTTAATGGATAACAGGAATAGATAGGGATAGAGGGAAAACATCAGCAGGCTGGACAAAACTTAGCACTCTGCTCTGATTCAGAGAGAGCAAGCAAGGTTGTCTAGGATACTGTGGACACAATTAGCTTGATACCTGTCACAGGCAAAGTTCAAGGAATAGCTGATTCTGGTATAAATTCCTAAATTATTAGGCTGGGAAGGCGATTAATGCCAGTCAATACATATTTTTTCACCAGGAAGAGCAGTGCAATCAAAACAATTTCATTTTTTGAAATGACAGGTTTGATAAGTGCAAGCATATTAAGACTTTTGAAGTGTGTGGGATTTAGTGCTTCACTACCTTCTGGCTAAAAGTTGTCAAGAAAGCACATTAGGTGGGTTAAGAACCAGCTTTTCCCAGAAGGAAGTTTGATGGAGAATTATTATCAACCTGGGAAGCAAGAAGAGATCAAATAGATTTGTAAGGACTAGCCTGATGCCACCCAGTTTTTTCATTAGAAAATCAGAAGAAAAAAGTATGTGACATCATAAGTGAAAATTTGGGTAATTGTGATGAGTCCAGATCATTCTGCAAGTGAAACAGAGATCACTAAGATAAGCTGGATTCAAGTGTTAAGTAGGCACAGCCAGTAGAGTGTTAAACAATGAGGAGGAGGCAATGAAGACCATACTTAAAAAATAAAAGCAATGTCTCGGAGAACAACAGCTGAGATTATTTAGCTAGTCAGTGTAATCAGGGCAAACCTGGGGCCCAAGCTGTTAATTCAGTTTTGACCCATGAACATGAGATTGACTTGCAGGATCTGTAAGGACTCTACACTGGCACCAAGACTATTACAATACTGCTGTTTATCATGTTAATTTGAAAAAAATAAAGTACAATGATTTAAGGGCTGGAGAAGTCTTATGCCAGGAGACTTGGAGAACTTCTTTTGTTCAGCTTCTCAAGAACAAGAAGTGATATCTTTACAATGAATGTGCAATAGCTTCATGAAGAGAAAGTGATGTGTGCTGAAAGGTTCTTTATTCTCACAAAGACACAACTACTAAGTTCAAAACTTTAACTAGATGAAAACAATTAAGTTAGGCATTTTCTTTTATGAGTCAGGATATTTAACTATTAGAGAACAGTGGCAAGGGAAATGTTGTATCACCCTACTAAGAACAGATGCCTGTTGGAAGACAGGCTTTAAACTGACAAAAGGAACAGTGAAGTTGCAAGGATAATGGTCAGGTAATGAGAACATAAAGATACTATTTAAAAATACAAATAAATCTACCAATCCCTGATGTATTGTATGGTAGTGTACCTGTCAGGAAAGATTTATAATCCAGACAGCACTAATGCAATTCATAGGCAAGTCTTGATCTTGGTGGCCACAAAGGCAAAACATTTATTGATTTTAATGGAATAAGCAATTAGCTAAGTCTGGTAAAATGTCAGACTAGATGTTGATCAGTGAGAATAAATCTGAAGTGATTTCTTGATATTTTCATTCCAGTCGATATTTTTTGACTCCTTTGAAATTCAACTCAGCTTTGACCAGTGATTGCTGCACTTATCATTAGCTCTCAGATTTGCCAAGCACCTAAAATGCATAGTAAAATTCTCTTAGTTTTGCAAGACAAAAGATTTTGCAGCAAAGCCAGAGTGGTTAATTGATAACATATAAATAACATGGTTTAGTTAAATAAAGAATGTGATTTTACTTTTTTTTGCATATCTGATTTCCAAAATCTCTACTTTTACACATCTTGAAGTAGTAATTGTTTTATCATAGCACAGATTTTCATGTCAGACCCAGGAAGAGATTCCTAATCTGTGAGGAAGCAAATCAAGCAGGGAAATATTAAGAGCCATGAACTGATAAAGACAGATAGACTGAAAAATGAGAATGTAAAGAGTTAAGACAATAATTAGCCAGGCGATTTATTCAGTGTAGGAGTAACATTTGCACAAGCTACTTAGCATATGGTGATAGCAAGTGCAAATATGGTTGTCTAAGAGAATTTTCACTGAGCTATCTCTGATGATCAACTCAATGTAAAAGAAAGTCAGTAAGAAATATCTGTAGAACAGATCTTTTAGTACTAGCAGATTAATATTCTGTTTCCTATTAGCCACAGGCTAATATATTGACACAGATTTTTAATATCTATATCAAAGTTCAGGCATCATCTAGTGCAGCTCATGAATGGGTGGCCAATTTTAATGTGCAGAATGTTCTTACCACCCTGCAAGATGATCCGTCAAAATCACATGGATAGAATGTGTTTGCAAAGAATAAAACCTCATTGGCAAAAATGTTCTAACACATTGCAATTCAGCAGGCAGATTAAAAATGTAATGAAAAATATCTTCAAAAACATGACATTGTCAGTAATCAGCAGGAGTAGAGCAAAAGGTGTGGAATATTAGAACAACTTGCAATTATTGTTTTGTATTTCCCTTTCTTTTTTTTTTTAAGGCATACCTGGCAGCTGAATATTTTTACTCTGTCTGCAATAACCAGTCAAGCAGCTAATCAAATGCAATGACAACTTGATAAGAAAAATGATGTGTTCAGAGATATAAATAGTTTGAGCACATGCTGCTATTTCCATAGATTCAGAGAGGTTAGGAAGATATCTTGCATAACAGAAAAAAATCATTGACAATTATTGGGCACTCTGTAATACACCTCTTAACTACAGAGTTTTTTATAAATGAGGAAAAAGAAAATAAACTATTTTAATAATTTTCCATAGGATGTATATTCAGAAGCTCTTCAAATTGTATATCCTCAATAGCATGAATCAGTAGCAGAAATAAAAGCTTAAGATTCTATAGATGAAAAAGTGATATAATTTGCTGTTAATATTGAATTTGATTATGGTTTTGTCTCAAAAAAAGGACCAAATGTACCAAAATCACATAGAGGTTCCCCTTGGCTTACCCTTCACTCAGTTTTAAAAACAATCTCCAAGCCAGGCTTGGGGCAGAACTAGCTGATTATCTGGAACTTTACAAGTTCAGCCCATCTATTTCCATCTAGATTCTTTAGCTATTTTTTCATTAGAGAAACATCAAATGTAGCAGATTTCTTCTTCACATTTTTCAGTACCCAACAGGTATCATTATTTCCTGAAAGCGAGAGTAGCTGGCCTAGTAGGTGGTGAAGAACAATACATCCCATTTATACACAATCATTTTCTTCCCTTTTCAAAACAAATTCTGGGCTTTTTCTAAATCTAAGTGCACCTTCTACCATTTGTTTATATGCTCTCAAAGAAATGGAGATTTGGAGGGGTGAGGAACTCCAAACCAGGCTGCTTTAAAAATAATTTTTAATGATACTGTATGATTTGCTAATGACAGATTAACCATATGTTAGCATCATCACCTCTGGTTCTCCCTGGAATTTTAAACATTTTTTCTCAAATGCATGATTTATTTTTCTCCTCTACCTTTGTCTGAGCAATGTTTTACCATCTCTTAAACAAATTAATAAAGAAACATAATCTCTGTTAAAGCAAATGGAAAAAAAAGCCACCTTATTTTGCTTCCTTTGGAGTCAGGATTTCACCTAATGAGCCAGATCCTGAGTATTTTACTCAGTGGATGCTGCTTTCATCCAAAAGCTGAATAGACCACAAACTCCACTGCCATGGTCTGCAGCACAAAGGGCCTGTGCAGCAGCCACAGAATGAAATACAGCATTATTTTTACAAAGGACAGACACAACTGAAAAACACCTCCAGATATAAGCTGGAATTAATGGTATTCAAAGCAGATTTTTAGCAACATGGCAGGAACACCAGAGCAGACAGTGTGAATATTAACAGATGCACATTAGGCACATGGCCCACCCACGCACTGAAAGTGCCTGTAATAGCTAATGATCCATTTCTAAGATGAGTGAGACAGAACAAGTGAAATGATTTCAACAGGAAAGGTGTGCTCTAAAAAAAGAAGTTATTTCTGTGATTCTAGAGGAAAAAAGGTTTCTATTTTTTATGGGTGATAATTAGAGAAGCTCTATCAACCTCAGGGGAATGACTCCACTACATGTAAGTTGAAAATCCAGACCTGCACTGTCAAAGGGTAAGTTGGTTGGGCTCTCTTCTCCAGGACAGTTTCAGATTTGGCATTTTTCACTGAAGCTATGTGTTTAATAATATTAAGACCTCAATTAATAATTTTATTCCTCCACACTTCTGTGAAACTGAGCCAAATAATTCTTGAGAAGAAATTAGATTTTTACTACTTTAGTAATTGAGAAAGAACCTTTCGTGAGGGTCAAGCAAACCTTGAATAAAATTTCAAGAGAAAATATTTGTCCAAACCTGAAACTTTTTCATGGTTACATCCTGTTCCTTTTGAGGAATTTATAAATACAAATAGGAAAGAACTACATCTTGACATAAAAATATAACATGCTTTTTCTTTTATTTGCCCGGAAATGCTGGAAAAAATCAGCAGCAGATCATGAGTTGGCAGACAGTTTGACTGTAGGGACAAGCACAGTGTTGGCAAGTGAGTAAATAAGGTGAACTGTGAAAATCTAGTTGTAGAACACACAGTTTGTACTTTCTCACAATGACATGATGATGATTGCAGATACACATGGTTCAGCTACCTGAGCTCACCAGATGAACCCACTTTTTGCAACCACACACCTACTCCAAAGTTCATACAATAAGGATTTTCTGAGATGACAGAACACAGAACCGTGCCAGAAATTTTTCCTAATTAATGGAAACCACCTACACTTCTCAAGCCAGAAGAAAGCTTTGGGAATCACAGAATCACCAAGGCTGAAAAATACCTCTGAGATCATCAAGTCCAGCCTATGACCTAACACCAGCACACTGGCTAGACCATGGCACATTTTCTGTTATGTGTATTTGATCTTGAGGTTATTGCTTATTCTCTTAAACCCAAAATTCCACAGCAGACCACATTGCCTGGGCATATTTTACAGTGTATTCTGATTGTTTTTCTAAAGGAGTTGCAAGTGAGTTTAGTTTTTTAAGTGAAAAAGTAAAATAAAATATGTAAAGTAATAGAGGATGTATTTTTCTGTTTTGAAGATGGAGCTCTGCAATTCTATGAAGCAAAAAGGTAGTCTGAGGATTGATATTTTTGGCCCTTAGAATTATCTCTCTGTCTGCAAGATATTACTTCTCAAGCGTCTTATCCCCCATCCCATTCCTATTCCTTTTTTTTCTCACTGTTTCCATTCATCATCTATTTCAAAGCACTCCCTGCTGTATTTGTTACATTTAATATCTGCAAGAAGCCACTTACAGAAAGGCATTCTCTGCTATTAAAAGGAGAAAAAAAAACCCACCCTCTCCCATATCTATTAACAAGTTTAAAACAACCTATTTAACTTTTCTGTGTTTGATTTTTATTTTATTTTAATTTTTAATTCAGTTTGCCTCACATAACCTCCTTTTTAGCAACTCATTCTGGAGACACACACGAGATACACATACACTCAGTGTCTGAAGGCTTTTCTGCCTTCCAGGTTGGAAAGTCACTATGGTAATTTTAGCCTAAACAATTGAAATACAAGATTGAAAACTACTGCAAATTGACTAAACAAAATTGAAATTTGATGAGTGTCATAATGTCATTTTACTCATTCTGAAGTTTCTAGTTGACTGAGAAGGGAGGTTTCTAAAGGAGGATGCCTGAATGAAAGGTTACTCAAGAGTCATTTTCAGTTGGGGAATCATAGGATAAAGACAAGGGACAAGAGTCAAGCTACTTCATATCTTGTTTCTAAGTGTGTTGACTATTCTGTTATCAGAAAAAGAAAGGCTTTGTGATTAGGAGACTTTCCTCAACATAAAGGAAATCAGTGATAGGTGAGAGAAATTAATACTTTATTTTCACCCAAGTCTTTCCAGTTCCCTTTTTAACTTTTATAGAAAGGTGAAAAATGTTGTGCTTTGGTAGGAAGCCATGGGCACTCTCTAGGAAAAAAAAAAAAAAAAGGGCTCAGTATCAAAATATTATGTGCTTGTTGAAAAAAATTTAACAGCTTCTTGCTTTTGGCAATGACTGTTTCAGCATCTAATAAGCCTAACTAAATTAATTATCCTTAAATTAGGAAACCCAGACTTCTCAAAAATTGTCTTCGAATTCAGATGCTCTCAATCAAGCAAAACTTTCTTGAAATTCCATGGGTTTGCTTATGGGTGAGAATTAACATACAGGTGGATATTTAGCTCTATTTAAACATCAGTGAAAGAATTGGAATATGCTTGGTTGGATATTAATGCTTGCAGTGGCCATTTAGTGTATTCAGAGGAAACCTTCACCTAAATTTTGCTGCTTAAAAACAGTATTTATGGAATGCAATACTCTGAAATTACCTGAGGTTTTCATACCATTTCACCATCAATGATTTCATACCTTCAGATAAAATTCATAGTTGATCTCTATGTGGAAACTTTATGATGCAAATCTTATAGGGGGTAGCCTATATCCTATAGGCTTAGAGGTCATAAAGTTACAGTATCTCCAGCTGACACACTCATTTTAGATAAAATAACTTTTTTTTTTTTTTCCTTCTTTTTTTTTAGTGTATCCTCAGCAAGTTTGCTGATGATACCAAGCTGTGTGGTGTAGTTGACACCGTAGAGGGAAGGAATGCCATCCAGAGGGACCTTGACAGGCTGGAGAAGTGGGCCAGTGCCAATCTCATGAACTTTAACAAAGTCAAGTGAAGGGTCCTGCACCTGGGTCGGTGCAACCCCAGGCACAAATACAGGCTGGGGGAAGAATGTTCAGATGTGTTTTGAATGTCTCCAGAGGAGACTCCACAGCCTCTCTGGACAACCTGTTCCAGTTCTTTGCTACTCTCACAGTAAAGTTTTTCTGAATGCTTAGTTTGAACCTCCTATGCTCCAGTTTGTGCCCATTACCCCTTGTCCTGTCATTTGACACTGTGGAAAAGTGACTGGACCTATCCAAACTACTCAACTTTGTAGACACTATCCTCCATTTACTACAGACATCAGAGGTAAAATCAATGAAGCCTACCTTGGCTATCTAATATGACAGAGGCATGCTACAATTAATCAGGCTTTAAACAGTTGATACAAAAGCATTTTCTTGGAAGTTCATTTGCTAATACACTTTTATTCTCCCTGCAGTTCAGCAACAAATACAAGTTTGTTTTTAATCTTTACCTACAGATAACAACATGAAATTACCTTTTGTGCAACACAACGTCCTAAATCCCCACTTTGATTGGCAGTTAGTTCACATGATGTGACCTGTGCTGCAGGTATGATGCCCACAGCCTACTTTACATCTGCATTCATTGAACTGCATTAGTCAGTCTCTGGCATTAGCAATTAAAAGACTCTTATACCCCTGGCTGCATTTTTGAAAGATGTACTGGTTAAGGTTGTTATTAATTTTGCTAAAGATAAGGCTTATGGCTTCAGAATAATACCACACTTTACTTAAGCAAAGATTTCTTAAGGAGAATTGGCTTTGAAAGGGACTGGGAGAAATAGATGAGGAGAATCTTCTTTTTATCTCAGACTTCACCCCATTTGCCTTTCAGCCTGTGCATAAAATGGGACTGAAATAGTTTTGGGCTTATTCCTAGTCAGGGGAGAGAAACATCTTCAAAGAGTAGGAAACCCAGATAAAAAACTATTTGTCTATCCTGTAGAGTCTTGTGGGAATTTCCCTGTTTTTCTCTCTTCCTTTGTAATTAGTGGTTTTGTTTTTCAAAACAGTACAAGTTAAAGACTTTTGTTTTTCTAAAGGATATTTTTTTAAGAATGATAAAGCTGATGATTAGGCTTTCAGCAGTAATTAAAGCAAAGTGTGTAACTTGATACATTCTCTGAATATTTTTTGAAAAACAAATGTCAGCTCATGGGTTGCTTTGCAAATTGTTGACCATCAAATTCTCATCTAATCAGAAGAGCAACTAGAATACAACAAACAACTAATAAAGTCAGGAGAACACACTGTTCTGACAGTCAATCAGAAAGCTGTAACTTTTACCAAAACTCAGGGGGATCTGTGAAAGATGTGGTCCTGGATACCAAATACTAGTGATTCTTTCCACTTCTTCAGCAAGGAAAAAGTAAACTTTTTTCAGTTTTCAAGCTAGACTCAGAACCCAGCAGAACTTTAGACTCCTCATTTGGCTAAAGATGTGTTGGCCTAACTTTCCTTGGCAGTCTGAGGAAAAGAGAATGAACAGGATATTTACTTGGGCCTGAGACCTGAGTGTAACCAAACAATTTCCTATTTCCTTAAACATTTTTTTGTGTTTGGTTTTGGTTTTTTTTTACCTCAAACACTACAGATTTCTTTTAATATGTATAATTCTTGACAGATCTGTCAAGACAATATACAAAAATAAAGGCCTGCAATAGTGGCAGTGCAGCAACTGCTTGAGAAGGCTAGAAGCTGCGTGATGAATTTAGTGATAAGTATAAATATGATTTTCATCATGGCAGAGCTCTGATTTGCATAGAAAGCAAAGCAGGAGATTCAATTTGTTTATACAAACAATTTAATTACCTTGTAAGAAGGAAAAGAGCCACAAAAATTAAAAGGGTTGCAGAAAACAACCTTCCAGTCTCAATACTGTGTAGATACAGAGATGAAATGACTCTGTTTCATGTCTTCAACAGGAAGGAAAGTTGGGATGTGATGGAGGCTGTAGCACAGCAGAGGGAGCAGAACTGGAACCAAAGAGTGGAAGCTGGAACATAGCATCTGTGGAAGTGGGGATGAGTATCTTTTTGTAAAAAGAATTAAAATATGGATTTGGTATCCTTATAGGTTTCAATGCTGCACTAGTGCTCTTGTGGGAAAGCTCTCTTGATACAAGAGTCGGCAGGTGGAACTTCCAGAGGAAGTCAAAGAAGGTGATCTAATGGTTACTTATGATCTTAAAACCAGTGAGGATGTCATCAAGTACCTCATAATTGCAAGCACACAGGCAATGAGTACTGAGGGCCATGAATTTTATAGAAGTAGAATGTATTATTGTACCAGGCCATCTTTGTATGATACATGAAGGATCATGGGCCAGATCTGGGATTTTATCTAATGAATACAATACAGAACAGACATGTAAAAATATAAGGGCCCAGCATTTCTGGTAGATTCTTATCTAAAAACAGGAATGCATTTAAAGGTTGATGGGAAGGAAAGTTCCTTCCAGGATGCCAGTTTGGGGTCACCACTGTGTAGCAGACATTAACCAGATTCACTGCTCTCCAGCCTATTGATGGAAATCCTGTTCTGGGCACTTCATGTGGTGGGTCCTGTGAAAGGAAGACTGTCTCCTCCCATCACCCACCCTAGAGTATAAAAAAAAAAATTGCAAGGACAGAACTGATTCTCAAGGGCAAATTGCAGATAAACCACTCTAACACATACTTAATAGTTTCAAAAATAAGTGTATTGACCTAGATTTGCAAAGACTACATCTCTGCTGAAACACACTGTTAGTTCCCTGGTAATATGTCTTCACAACATCCTTTTGATGATTCTCATACTGCTGTTTAGTCACATTAGTATTCAATTCTGATCCCCAGTTATGTTAGCCGATAAAGAGAATCACAGAGATAGAGCGTATTTGTTTAGCAATGCCTTGAAAAGGTTTCTATTAGCTGGAATTTTGAAAGTAGCCCTTTGTACAGTATTTCAAGTGTTAACTGGAAAGTCTGGGAACAACAGCAGCTGTTAGCTGATTAGCTGCTTTGCATCAAGAACATCTTGGTTTGTGTTTATATCCTAGGAACTACCTAACAGTCCTATAGAAAGGTGTGTATGTAATTACTGTAATTAATATGAGATAACTAAATAACAGTGCTTTAGGAAGTACAGAATCAAATTAATGTTCCTATGGTAATTTGAAAGAGAATAAAGATGTTCAGAGCAGGAAGATCACCACATTTTTCACCCCTAACAGTGGTCTCCTATCACTTGGGCAGCCTGTAAGATGGCAAGTGGTTAGAGCCCTGGAAAATGCAACTGAGTGGGCTGGGATTTTATCAGAACAAATATGAAGTTAATCATTCAGGGTGAAAATCTGAAATCACACTCCAAATCTGCTCAGTTATGCAAAATATTTTTTTGTTTGTTTCATGCAGATTTTGCTCAAGAAAGATTTTCAACCAGTTTAGACTGACATTCATAAATCATTTTAAATGATGCTAAATAATTTGCTGGCAATTCCTCTGCCTGCTTTGTGGTCATGGCAGGTACATTCTGAACCTTACAGACCCTGTGAATTAGAATCTCATGTCCAGACTCCTGGAGGTAAGTAAGATTAAAAAGAAAAAAATAATAATGAAAAATAAATATATATGCATATATGTATGTATAAATACTAGGAGGATGACTGGTCAATATTTTCCCATCAAAACTTTTCTTTTCCATTGTGCTCTGCCATTGTCCTCAGAGACACAAAAATAACAGCTCCTATGAGATAGTTTTGCTAGGAAGTCTATCCAATAACACAGAAGTGAAGTTTGGGGCATGAAAAACTGTTCCTATAATCCTAAAATGTTAGCTCAGGCACAGTGAGATCAGTGTTAGCCTGACCTTAAGTAAACCAATTCTGCTTGGCTGGTAAACGTAAACATTTTGGCTTGATCTTATTTTGATCTTATCTTTGTTTTGAAGTATTCCCATAATCTTTTCCAAATCATAGTGATTTGGGGTAAAATTACTGAAGTTCCTTCTGCAGGAGGAAAATTACTTAAGTTTCTAAGGAAAATCTTCACAAACATTAAATAGTTTTCAGTATTTTTTTTTTTTAAAGCAATCTAAAAATCCATCAAGTTTCTTAATTACCAATTTTTTTCCCTCTGAGAGAGGTCAATGGTTGTGACATGACACGTCAAAAACTGACATTATTCCCTCCAAAGCCTTATTTGAAATATCTATAGAACTTTGCATTGCTAAACCTAATTCCCTCATTCTTACACAGTTGAAGCTTTTAAACGTTTATTTCTGTTGTTTAGAAATATGCTGGAACTAAAACCAAAGACAGCAGTAACACACTCTGAATCCAAATTGAGATGAAATCAAGAACTTGATAAACCTACATCATCCAAACATCTCAGAGGTAAGAAGGACAGAGGGCTAAAACGTTTCTAAAAACCAAAGTTGAGGAATCAGGACAAAAATTGTTTAGGACTATAAGAAATAAAGCATCGTATTTCCTTCTAGATTATATTGTAAAACTGAACTTCCAGGGAATAAAACCCGAATTCTAAAGGAAGCATAAAATAATTCACAAACCAAGAAGCTGTCCCATAGATCACTGAATGTTTTGTTTACTTTGATGCTGATTTGGCCTCAGATTCCCCTTTTCTGCACACAAGCACAAAGATGAGGAAGGAAGCCCTTAGAAGCCTGTCGTGGTTTTTTTGGAAGTTCTTTATCACCATCTGCTGGAAGAAGTGACTCGTTGCTCTGAGAACAGGTAGATACAATCAAAATATTGGCTATTTTGTTTGAAGATACAAAGAAGTCTCTGAACACTTTGATCTTTGAACCACACGATCTCTTCATCATGACTTTTTTTTTTTTTTTTTTTTTTTTTTTTAAATGGGATTAATATTTTGTTACCTCCAGGAAATTAAAGAAAAATATTAATTATTTTTCACTAGTTCTTGTTCACAATATACTATCATAAAATAACATTGTATACATAATATATAGTAAAAATAATAAACTTCTAATATCACATGATAAAACAAGATGTATTATATTATTTATAACTTTTCATTAATTATGACCAAAAGTAATTCCATATTCCAGTAAGCAGCCCATTGCACAATTTTAAGATGAATTTTTTTTTTCAGGTCTCATTAACATTTAGCATCTTCCTGAATGGATGATGCTCCTCAAAGTTATCACTGGAGCTGGTAAATATTTTGCAAAATCCAAAGCAAGAGAATTTTATAAATTTTGCCCCAAATGGAGAGAAAGGCAACACACACACACAGATTTATATATATATATACACATTTCATAAAAAAAGAGGACTAAAAAAATATGACTAAAAATAATTCAAAGACAATAGAAACAATTTGTGTTTTCTGATTACTACAAATAAGACAAGAAAAAAGAAGATATAGCTTGCATATTAACAATTTTTTTCTAATGAGAAAAGGAGTTATTTACAATAGGTTGTTGACCAATGCTATGAAATCTCCTGCACACGAAGCTTTTAAGACCAGGTTAGACAATTATTTATCAAGAACTAGATAGTTACTGTTGATGCTGTTTTGAAGGTGACAATATCTCAGGTTGTTTTCAGTCCTTCTGGGATTTTATTTATACTGAAGTCTGTCAATGTCTTAATGCACTAATCATATCAAAGACTCAAAGCTCCAGTCATCTCATAAACTGGCCTCCCAAATTAAAATAAGCCCATCAAACTCAACATTTATATCTGTCAAAGTCAACACAATCAGAGAAATCTAACAACGATCTGTGCCACAGCAGTAGATTGAAATGTCAGGTTTTATTTAGAGACAAGAAGTTTAGCCAAAAAAGATTGCTTTGTGTAAGACAAGGAATGGAAACCAAAATTTAATTAACTCTCTCACTCTGGATGTCTAAAAGCCAATCAGATCTGTCCTGAGGGGAAGAAGAGCATCTCTTTCCTTAATTCAGGGGAAAATCTAGAACCTTGGGTTCTTAATTCCAAAATGCAGCAAAATGTTAAATTCAAGGGTATTTGGGCTGTAGGATATTCCCTAAAAATTATATAAATAACTTTCTGTTTATGGAGACAGACCACAGAAACCCAGTGGCAAAAGCACATGATTGTGCAACTGCAGAACAGAAAGGGTTGGAGCCTGCTTTGCTCCAGCTCTATATTTTGGATATCTAGTATCAGTTAAATCTAGATATCAACGGTTGTTTCAGCACCACAACAGATCTTTTCCACAAGCCCATCGATTTTCATGGCTGAAGTTATGTGAAAAAACTGACAAAAATTCATAAAGAGCTCCAACTCCCTCCCCAAGCTCTATTTGTCAGTAAACAAAAGCAATATTTAACATTAAAACAACCCCAAACCAAGCAAAGCCCAAACCAAATCACACACATACACAAAACCCCATGCATTGAGGATCTCTCTTCCATGCTCACAAGTTTATTTCTAATTCATTTTCTAAAGAGCATTTCAATAGGAAAATATTTTAATTATTGACTTAAGTTTACTACTCTAGCAAGATTTAGCTATTCCAACAGCATTACTGTAAGAGTTTATACTGGTGCATTATAAGCTGATGGAGAAAGGTCAAATAAACAGTAATACATTAGTATTACATCAGCATCTTTTGTTCAGCATAAAAATAAACTGCTGTCTTTTTTTTACACTGAATACATTTATTTTAGTGATGGAGTGACCAATGTGTTTAAGAAAGTGCTGTGGGAATAAATGGTTCCTCTCAAAATTTTGAAGAAGAGATGCTAACTGCTATGTGTGAGTTCTTCCCAGTCTTCTCCCTGAAAGTGCCTATAAAAATCCCAACAGGTGATAATCAAAGAGCACTCCTCCTCACAGTAGCAATAATTGTGTCTTTTGAGAACATTGCCACTCTCTAAATTTAAGCACCTAATTGAAATGCTTTGCCTAAATGTAGGTGTAAAGTATCACAGTTGGAAGGTGTCTGAGAGCATCCTGTCTCAGCTCCTGCTCCAGGAGGGCTCCTGCATGCCAAGCACCTTTGTTATCTGCCATGCTGAGCTTTTGAATACCAGAAGTTTTTCAATATGCTTTTGTTTCAACAACGGACTTGACGTCTTGGTGTCAACATGTAGGTGTTTCTATATAAGGTAGTTTCCACAATAGCCTCCCTAGGCTTCTTTGATGATATAGACCAAATGTTCATCATCAATGGGTATTGGACATGCAGAAAGACAATAAAACTCTACACGTGGACTCTAAACACAGATGTCATAAGGACTTGATTCAGTTGCTTACACCAGGGCATCTACTGCCAGATTAAATATTCCAGGGTGGTTTGTCTGGACTGCTAGTGGCACTCTGGTGAGCACTGGTCTCTCAAAGATCAATTGTCACATTGGTCATATTTTTTCTGTGGATGCTGTCAGTGGCTGTGGCTTCTCAGATGGCACTTAGACTGGAACCCTAATTTTTGGCTTAATTCCCTCCTCAGATGGGCCCAAAATACTGTAAATTAGCAGTCTAAGTTCCTGTTAGACTCTATTCTAGAGGTCAAGTCCTAGCAGTTCAAATGAGCAATATCTCCTAAAAATCTTGGGACACCTAAAAGAATCTCCAAAAACAGTTTGTCCTTTGGGGTACTTATTTCTTTCCACTGATTACAGTGGAAGGGATGCCAAAACCCAAATTCTTCATTAGTTTTGACAACAGCTATACCTTCAACACCTCATGCAGTATCCTTAATTTTTCAAGACACTCCTTTTCCCTCCTGCAAAGGATGTAATTAGCATATTTAGCATCTTCCTGATATCTTAAGGATATGTAATCCTGATTCTTTTCCTTTGTGTGCATACATGCATCAGTTAGGATCCCACTTCATAAATATCATATCTATCAGGTATCTGGGTATCCTGGAATATCCTAGTTGGCATCTACAAGAAAACTGATCTCTTGTAGGTTTGTGTTCTGCATGCAAACCCCTGTAGACATGCTTGCTTCCCTTGATTAATTCAAATGGTAGTAGAACTTGTGTTCAGGCAACTAAGTCAAACTTACACCTTTATTTTTGTGGTTGTACTGACCACTAACTTTCAGTATTTAAGTGCTACCTAGCCTGTCTAATTCCTCCTGGGAAGAGAGAGACATGTAAATAACAGAAAGACAGTAATGCCGTGGTTCAACCATTGCCAGCTACTAACAATTGTTCACTCACCCCTGGTAGGATGAGGGAGATAATTGGAAGAGTAAAAGTGAGAAGACAGTTTAATAGTTAAAGCAAAAGCCACACACACAAGCAGAGCAAAAGAAGGAATTAATTCGCTCCTTAATTAATTCACTTCTGGGCCCCTCAGTTAAAGAAGGACAGGAAAATGCTTGAAAGAGTCCAGCACAGAGCCACAAAGATGATGAAGGGAGTGGAACATCTCCCTGATGAGAAAAGGCTGAGGGAGCTGGGTCTCTTGAGCTTGGAGAAGACTGAGGGGTGACCTCATCAATGTTTACAAATATGTTAAGGGTGAGTGTCTGGAGGACAGAGCCAGACTTTTTTCAGTGATGCCTAGTGATAGGACAAGGGGCAATGAGTGCAAACTGGAACATAGGAGGTTCCATGTAAGCATCAGAAAAAAACTTCTTTACTGTGAGAGTGGCAGAGCCCTAGGACAGGCTGCCCAGAGAGGCTGTGGAGTCTCCTTCTCTGGAGACATTTAAAACCCACCTGGACAAGTTCCTGTGTGATGTGCTCTAGGTGACCCTGCTCTGGCAGGGGGGTTTGACTAGATGATCTTTTGAGGTCCCTTCCAACCCCTAAGATTCTGTGATTCCCATCATCAGGCAGGCGCTTGGCTATCGTCAGGAAAGCAGAGCTCCACCACATGTAATGGTGGATTGGGAAGAGAAACACTATCACCCCCCTTTCTTCTTTTTCCCCCAAATTGATATACTGAGAATGGCATCATATGGTATTACCATATTTCCTTATTCCATATACCGTATTCCATAAGGTATTTCCATATCCCTTTGGGCAGTTGGGGTCAGCTGTCCTGGCTGTGGCCCCTGCCAACTTTCAGCCCCAGCCTACTGGCTGGCAGAGTGATGTGAGAAGCAGAAAGGGCCTTGAGTCAATGTAAGCACTGACCAGTAATAACAAAAACAACTTTGTATTGTCAACACTGTTTTCAGCACAAATCCGAAACATAGTCCCATACAAGCTACTGTGGAAAAAATCAACTCTATGCCAGTCAAAACCAGCACAACTGGACACAAACCTTTCCATGATTATGGAGAGAGTTGAAAAAAAACCAAACACAATTTAGATTTTTTTCCAAAATTTTCATCCCACAAAAGCATGTGCATCCCATAAGAGAAAGCACATGTTAATGTAACCAGATGAGAAAAGGGAATGATAGCAGCACTTTCAGTTACAAGCAAGGGAGTAAGGGGGGAAGTCAAATTATGTTCAATTAGAGTAAACAAGACAAAAAGTTGAACTCCTGCTGATGTGTCCTGCTTAGGCTTCCGGAATAGGCAGAAAATATTATGTATTTTGTTGTAGATATAGTTCATTATGAAATAAGATCATATTAAATATTTATAGGAAAAGCTTTTCATTTGTTGTCCTAAAGATTGTTGTTGTTTTTTTCCTCAAAACAACCCGGACTGTTTTATCTGTGGAAGATGCTGATTTCTAACAATACAGACCACCTAGGTGACTAATAAGGATTTATACAACCAAGTTTAGGCATCTAAAATTGGAGAAATGTAAATCACATGTAAATCAAGGTTGCTGTGTCGATGCAGGGAAGCAGCAGGGGATTTTCTGAGTTCAGGGGAATTCTGGTTTATGATGTCACTTTTCCTTTTCCTTTGAATTGGCAGAGGTCATATCACTAGCAGCTATGTTGGGTCACAAATTGCTCCCTACAGTAAAGACTGTAGTGGGTTATGGTCTCGCTCATCTGTCTTCAGCTTTTCTTTGGGGGACTGGTGGGACATGTATTCCTGGTACAAAGCCATATGTTGCACAAGCAACATTACACAGCAAAATACATTCATGTTTTGCTTTAAAACAGGAATGATTCCTTTGATGTAAACTAAACACATACAGAAATGCTTTGGTGAACTGGGGAGAAGGCTCACCATACACTGTTAATGAATACCTGGGTTCATGAGCAAACAGTCTTGTTTGCACCTGAATGCAGCTGTTTCCCATAATATTCTCCAATTATTTCTGTGCATGAGCAATAATGCAAAGAGGAATCAAAACCACAAATCCTGCTGGGTTTGAGGGGTTTTTTTTGTTTATTATTGTTGTTGAATTTTGCTTGGGTGTTTTGGTTTTTTTTCTGGTTTTGTTTGGGTTTGGTTTTTTTTAGTTGTTGGATTGGGTGGGATTTTTTTTGTTTCTTTTTTTATCCCCCCGTGAATTCAAATACCAACTGGACAATTTAAAGCAAGAAGAAATAATTCCTTTTTTAGGGTTTTTGTTTGTTGGTTGGTTGGTTTGTTTTGGTTTTATGGGGGGAGGGAGAACATTTGGGTTTTTTTGGGTTTTTAATGCATGAAATCATCTTCTATAGCTGAAGAATTGTCAGAACCACAGAGTACTGGAGCCTGGGAGAGTATTCTGGGAAAATATCATGACACACTTACCCACTTCTTATCCTCCTTCGTAGACACACTACAGCACAAGGTGTGGTACTGTGTGGGTGTTTTAAACACCTCAGTTCATCCCCACTGTGTAAGGAGTGGCTATCTACCTTTGGCCCCTGCTGGAGACAGGATGGTTGGCTAGGAAGATCTTCGGTCTGAGTCAGAATTACTGCCATCATGTTCAGTCTTTTATTTTTCATTACTATTTAGCAAAAATAATATGCTTTCCATCCAAAGACATTATTAGAATAATAGAATTATTAAGGTTGGAGAAGACCTCTAAGACCATCAAGTCCAACTGTCAACCCAACACCACCATGCCAACTAAACCATGTCCTGAAGTGCTACATCCACATGTTTTTTAAACACCTCTAGGGATGGTAACTCCACCACTTCCCTGGGCAGCCTGTCCCAATGCCTATTAATTGCCACGGGACTCAGTCCCTCAAACTTTGAATGTGCAAACCTGAACAATAACTGACTTAGATCATATATGTCAGACTGAGTCATCCTACCTGCTAAATTTCTGAACTATCCTCTGAAATTATCTCTCTACTGACTGGGGAGACTACTTAGAGGTTCAATTCAACTAAGCTAAATATCTGATATCTCTGGAGACACTGCAAGGTGTCTGTGAAACATGGAGGATACAACCCCAGGGAACTGGGTCCTCCCAGAACAAGATCCAGCTGATATCAAGTGGCTAATGGTTGAATCAAGACCTAAATGCCAAGCATCAACCAGATGTCTAAAGTGAGATTCATCTGACAAAATGTAGACACCTCCAATGTAAATATTTAGATGCAAACCAACTGCCGAGGCTGTTTTCCAGCCAAAAGAATTGAATCAATATTTGAGCTCACACCATACAATAGATATATAAGATATTGGATGAACTCAACTGAGCCAATTTTTCCAGGAAACAGTTTCTTTCCAAAAGCTTTGTAAAGAAAACTGTCCTTCCCACAGAGGCACATATTTTCTCAGTTCCTTACCTAAAATTGGGACATCAAATTTTTGTATGTCCTAAGTTATGTGTCAGGAGTTTGGAGGCTAAAAGACTCATAATAAGCCTTCACAGGCTGCTTGTGTAAATGCCCCTTGGTTTTCCCAGAATTGCAAAATATTCTGGGGACATGGCTCATCACATTTCTCTTGGTTTTGCATGCAGCCTTCATCAAAGTCAAAAGAGCTTTCATGCTCTCTATGACATTAGAAACTTTTTAGAAAGGATTGCACACAAGCATCATTTCTCAGTTGTTGTTTGGGTGGTTTTGTTTCTTCCTTATGGTCTGGATATTTATGTCTGACTTTCCATATACCAGTTGCATCTTAGGTTCAGCCCAGAGGAAAGTCAGGAGCTTTGTTTCTCAGCTAGCCCTAAAATTACTCCAAGTCAGCTAATGAAGTCAACAGGCAATTTTGGTCCAAGCTCTTTCTGAGCTTCTCACTACACAGCTAGCTCTGAAACAAGTGGGGTCCAGAAGAGGCCTGGAGAAAATAAACAGACACATAATTGTTGAGCAACCTGATCTAGTGTGAGGTGTCCCTATGATAAATCTCAGCTCCACACTCTGAAACACATTGTATTTTTGCCTTCCCATTTGTCTATCTTCACTCCAAACTTCTTAACCTCTCATTGCCTTTGCCACGTCTTTTGAAGGGGACATCCTTCCTGTGACAGCCTTTAAACTCTGGGGCTGGGGTTGTGTTGCAGTTTGGGCCCAACACAACAACAAAGGAGCAGCCCCATGGCCGCTCACTCAGCTCCACACACACACACTCTGGGATCAGGAGGACAAAGCTCATGGGTTGAGACAAAGGAAAAGGAGAGTCCCTCACCTAATAAGGTCCCAGGAAAAACATACTCAATTTGGGAAAAAATAAAACACCAAAAGTTTAATTTTCACACTAATCAAACACACAGAGGTCACAGACAACACAAAGAGCAGAACCTGCATATGTTACCCCACCCTTCCCTTCTTCCTGGGCCCAAATCCCTTTGTTCCTGGTTTCTCTCCCTCCTTCCCCCCAGCAACACAGGGGGATGGGGATGGGGTTTAGAGTCAGTTCACAGGCTGCTGGTTCCTGCTGCTTCTTCCTCCTCAGGAAGAAGGATTCCTTACAGTCCTTCCCTGCTTCCCCACGGGGTCCCTCCCATGGCAGAGAGTCCTCCATGAACCTCTCCTTCATGAGTCCTTCCCACCAGGCCCGGAGCTGCTCCAGCCTGGGCTTCCCACAGAGTCACGGCTGCTTCGGGAACAAACTCCCCTGGCACCAGGGTCTTCCAAAGCTGCGCAATCAGAGTCCACAGGCAACAAATCATCTGGCCGCAAAATCCAAGTCCAGTGGCCAAGTTCACCCCTCCTGGCGCCTTCAGGGAATGTTCCAGCACGTTCCTCCATGAGTGCAGGGGCACAGCTGCCATCTCGCAATGGGCTGCAGGGAAACTTCTGCTCGGGCACCTCCTTGCACTTCTTCCTCACCAACCACCAGCACTGCTCTCCTCCAGCTCAGCTCTTCTTTTTCTTTCACCTACTAACTGCTCCATCTGCTCAGCTCTTATCTCAGTTCTTTCGTATGTTAATGGCAGAGGCGCATGTCTTGTCCCTCTAATGGCCCCTTGGCTGGTTTTGTAACAGGGGGAGCTTCTCAGCTTCTAACCGAAGCCACTCCTGGTTCCCTTTCCCACTACCCAAAAACCCACCAAACCAAAGCAGAGCAAGTTGTTTGGCTGGAATTGGAGATAGGGTTTATTTCCATTGCTCTCAAAATATAGAGAGACTTTTGAGATGGCCCTATCCTCTGCATCGCCAGGTCATGCCTGCAATAAGGTTCTGCAGACACCAAGAGCAGATGAGTGAAGGTTTTTGTTCACTATCTTCATCATCATCAGGTTTTTAAGTGTCTGATGGTTTGTAAGGTAATTTTTAGCTGCTAGGAGATGGCTGCTGCCAGTAGGTGCCACTGCTGCTCCATGCCATGGCAGTCACTGTATGGGCTTTGCCATCAGTGCATATATTGGTTTATATATTAAATTACTGAAATACCAAGTATCAAGACAAATACTGAACAGGCCGTGAAACACACTTTTGCAGTACTTTTCAATATTTCATGCACTTTTATACCCTATATATTTTGCAGGCCAGCTCCTTCAGTTGCATAATTCTACCATTTTTCTCAATGCTGTGCTTTTTTATAATCTTTCTGAGGAGAGAGTCTGTCATATCTTTCTGTTTGGAAGAACGAAAAAAGAAAAAAAGGATAAGTTTTGGCATTAGCTTTATTGGGAAGCGCAGAGACTAATTCACTGTATTTTAAACAGCAGAAACAGTCACAAGTTGCAATAACAACTGTTAAAAAAAACCCGATCAACCAACCCCCCCCAAAAAAAACCCCACAACAACAAAACCAAGCTAAAAACCACAACCAAAGTCAGAGAAAGAAATACTAGAAGCACTGTTTTTTTTCTCTTAGTGTGTGTCTGTGCATTTCCTCATCACAGGAAAAACATGGAGCAATTGCAGAGGAGGGTCCAGAGAAGGGCCAGCAAGATGATCAAAGAGCTGGAACAGCTCTGCTATGAAGACAGGCTGAGGGAATTGGGGTTGTTCAGCCTGGAGAAGAGAAGGCTCTTGGGAGACCTTACAGCACCTTCCAGTACCTGAAGGGGCTACAGGAAAGCTGGGAAGGGGCATTTCACCAGAGAGGGTAGTGATAAGACAAGGGGTGATGGTTTTAAACTGAAGGAGGGTAGATTTAGGTTAGATATCAGGAAGAAATTTTTCACTGTGAGGGTAGTAAGGTGCTGGAACAGAGTGCCCAGAGAGGTTGTTGATGCCCCATCCCTGGAGGTGTTTAAGCCAGGTTGGATGAGGCTTGTGCAGACTGGTCTGGTGCGAGGTGTCCCTGCTCATGGCAGGGAGGTTGGAACCTGGTGATTTTTTAAGGTCCCTTCCAACCATAACCATTCTAGGATTCTCTGATTCTATACATATACATGTGTATGTATATATGGGCAGACACATTTAGTATATGTTAAATTTAATATCATAATTTCATATATATAATTGTATATACAAATAGATATATGTATATGAAATTAAATAGTTTCTGATTTCTGTAGCTCTATTGAATTCTCGACAAAAGCTGTCCTCATTACTTGACAGAAACATCAGCTGAGAAAAGTAGGTTTGTTTTTTTTCCACAAGATGTCGGTGTTCCCTACAGCTTGTGTCATGGTGAATTTGCTGGTAATGATTGTTCACAGTACTTTAAGAGGAATTCAGTTAATTAAAAATAAGGAGGTGGGCAAAAACACAGCTTAAAACATTTTACTCTTTAAAGAGTTTGTCTTCATTGGAGAAATGAAGCTATTGACTCTGTTTCTATAGAGAATACTCAAAAGCTTACACTGTAAACCCAACATTCTATTCTCTTTCTCTGATATGACAAAAGATACGAGACAGTTGCCACATAGAACTGTGAAAAAATGAAAGTGCTGCTTGAAAAGTTTCTGAGATTCCTACCCAAGAACAAACATTAAGTTCCTGTTAGTCTTCTATCTATATCAAAATGTTAAATATACGTATAGTGAAACAGCTGCTGATACTGCCAACTCTGACAGCAAGCATTTCTTTAAATACCAGTAGCTAAATAATGGTCATTTTCTTTGTGCACACAAGATGTCAGATTTCACTTTAGAATATAATAATTGAAAAATTAGGGGGACAAATTCAGTCTTTATTATCAGGTTTTGCAATATTCATAAATAAATGGTTTAACAAAAAACAGTGAAAATGAGCTAGTCCTCAAAGTGATAGATACGTCAGAATCCACATGTGCAATCTGAGCAGACATGTTGACTTAATTTTTTTTTTTTTACATGGAAGAACAGATTTTGCCTGGATTCAATTTCCCTTTACTTCAGTGAGTTTTCATCAGTGGTAACAACTATTTGTAGGTTGAACAATACTTAATAATCTGCCTTTTAGCCTGTTGTTTTTTATCAATAATACAATAAGCAATGTTGTT
>NW_009953811.1:5378261-5386077 GCF_000747805.2 Chaetura pelagica
GAGCAGACATGTTGACTTAATTTTTTTTTTTTTACATGGAAGAACAGATTTTGCCTGGATTCAATTTCCCTTTACTTCAGTGAGTTTTCATCAGTGGTAACAACAACTATTTGTAGGTTGAACAATACTTAATAATCTGCCTTTTAGCCTGTTGGTTTTTATCAATAATACAATAAGCAATGTTGTTTTTTTTTGTTTTTGTTTTTTTTTTAAGACAAAGGTTCATTAGTTTCTTATTTGACCTCATTATTTAATATCATGTCCGGATTTGTCATACTGAGAAAGCACATCATACCCAGCTAACTTCAAGAGGGATCCGTGATCCATCACATGTGTTCAACAAGCATCTCTGGGAATCATCCTTCACTCACAGAAGCAGACACACCATCTCAGACATCACTGTGGGCACTGAAATCTTTGTCTTCCTTAAGGCTACAAAATCACAGCTGTGATGAGAACATGGTAGGTACTTGTACCCATCCACTGGAGGACACAAATTCTGCTTTGTTCATGAGGCTTGTTTGGAGGATCTATTTGTTCTTTGAGATGGTTTGAACCTTCCAGTTCAACACAGGGATTATTTGGCAGCCTTTCACTACCACTGGACAGCTGGCAATTGGCAATTTGCTATGCAGCTAGCAGGTTCACCAACTTGAGATTTTATCATGCATTTCACTTCTTCAGGCCTCTGCTTCTGATGAGGGTCTCAGGCTCATGAAAACTCTGCATGGCTGAATGTCAGCTGACAAACAAAGAATCCCTTCTCTTGTTTTGAGAAAATGCAAGGCTTACCAATGTGATATTTTTTTACTAAACCAACTCCTTCAGCAATCAACATAGATGGTACCTCAGGGAGGTGTCTCAGGCCATTCCACCTTTGCTACATACCTACATTAATGTATATTAGGGCAGGCTATTAGTACCTTATATTTTCCCTGGGGACTCCAAAAGAATTTCTAACTTACCTGGTTTCAGATTGCTAACTCCAGGTGAAATAATTCCCAAACTTAATATAAATCTGGGATTTCTGGTTAGTTTAATTTTTTTAAAAGTATTTAAAAAATGGACAATTGTGGTCATTGAGTGAAGGGACAGAGTATCTTACAGTATTGTGCTGGAGGACCAGAGCTTATACAAAAACTCTTGTGGTTTTTGTTATTTGTTCATGGTATTCAGTGAGCCAAGAGTTCTAAATTCTCCCAGGCAATTCCGTGAAATGAATAACGGCCTGAAGAAGCACCTCAATGCTTAAGGCACATACTCCTCTCTGGTTTATAGTCTGCAGTGTTTGCTTCTCAACAGCATCTTCTCCAGAAGGTTCGTTAAAGCTTCAAGATGAGGAAGAAAATTCTGAAGTGTGGATTTAAATGCACGAGACCCTGAAAATGCAGAGCAGAACTTCATAGGAAGCTTTTTGCCTCCACTATTAAAATGAGAGATATAGATTGTAGCAGAGTGCTCAGATACACTGCCACTCCCCAGCAGAGACTGCAGATGACTTTGATTTAAATAACTGCTGCCAAATTCAAAAACCTTTCCTTGAACAAAAAAATTCCTGATTTTACTGTGTTAAACTTGGAAAAAAAAATAATTGGAACATGGCTCATAATTCTTTGTCTTATATTTCTCATTCACCTGCTAGTTCCTTTTAGGAACCTGCTTTATGTCTGACTGGTGGGGAACCTGACAAATGAATGATATGCCTTGTCTCTGCAGTCCTAATCTCAGCAGAAGAACTGTATCAGTTTTCACTACCTGTATATGTGGCATATAGCACTTAGGGATAGAAAAGAGATTATCCAGTCATCAATTTTGTTCAGGTAGCTCCAGGTTTCCACTGTTACACTTTGGGGCTCAGGTTCTTGTAAATAAAATGGATGTAATGACATTTTCAGAAATAAAATCTGGAGGAATAAACACGCAAAAAGTTCTGAGGTCAGATGCAATGAGAATTTTTGTAGTTGTATTATAATTTTTATACTCCCATTTCCATACTGGTAGTGGTCGAAGATACACCCTCTGTTATCACTGGCAGTGAAGCTCAGAGCTGGGATCTTCTGGTTCTCTTCTGGCACATCTCTCAAACTTCTGTTTTATAATTCTAATCAGATATTTATACTTACATATTTAAACTAGACATCCTGCAAGGCATGATTGAATTCAAGGAATAAAGCCTGTAGACTTTAGCAGTCAATCCTATTCTAATTGAAGCCAGGGACTTGTTGTTAATGACACAGAGGACCAGCACAAGGATCCCACACCTTTTATTCTGCTACTTAAAAGCCAAAGAGAAAATGGAAGTAAATTCACAAGCACACTCCTTTTCTCTTGCTCACCTCCCAGTAATACTGAACATCCCCTAAAAAAATGAGTAAACAACTAATTTGGGTTGAGTAAAGAGCCTCAGAGGCGATCTAAGGCACGGCTGTGGGTTTTTTTAATCCAGCATTTCTTTCTGGCAACACATTCTGTCAGCTTCCCTAGCTCATTTGTCTGCTGCAGTTCTACTTTATCAGCCTGGAGTAAAAAGAATTGATACGTCTGGCTAGATAAAGTAAATGGAAACTCAGGATTCATTCCAATTTGCTGTACTTTGATATATTTCACAAACCTGAGAGTACTGAATGTAAGGTTAGTTGCTATTTGTTTATAAATATTGCACATTAGAAGATCCCTTAAAGTAATGTTTATGTTGATTTCTCCCCTTCCTGCCTCCCCTATTCCTGTGCCTTTTGGTTTACTGATGGGAAGATAAATGTCATCCTTTCTCACTACACTGTTTTTCAATCCAGGGTGCTACCATGAATGAGAATTCATCTTCATTGGTAGCTTGCTAGTCTGATAAAGCAGAAGGAGATATTTTCTAGGAGTGCTGGACACTAATGCTTCTGAAACTTATAACTGCAATAAGTTACTCTATGCTGTGCAAGAGGAGTTCTTAGAGATCGTTGCCACCAGCCAAATCTATCTTTGTTTTGATTTTGTTGGCTAGACTAGAAATGCACTGAAGATGGTTCCTGAATCAGGTCTTATTTATTATGGGTTTTGTAAGATGTTTTCATCTGAGGGTCCAGAAGTAAGAACAAAAAAAGAACAACGATCTGGAAGAATGGAGAAATGTTGGTCACCAGTGACCACTGACTGTCATATTTCTGGTGGGAGAGAAGGATTTGGGGTTTTTTTCTACTCTCACTGTGGAGAGCTATTTTTTGCCCATTTGAATTCTTCTGAAGGTGATTTACTGTTCAGTAAGGCTGCTTTACAATTAGCTACAGATAGACAATGATATATCTCTCCCATGATCAGCTGAAATGTCATAGCATATCAGTGGACACCTGCTACAAAGTAGGGGCAAGTATTTCAGTTTACGATTCACTTTTTCTGCCAGCTGGTTTAAGAGGGGTAGGAGCAGGTCTTGGAGCAGGAGGAAGACTATTGCAAAAAGGGAGAGACTGGTTGGATTTTATCTTATTTCTATTAACACACAAAGATAGGGTTTAGATTTTGTTCCAAGACAACTCCATATTTATACCCATGCAGGAAAAATTCAATAATGGCCTTCATTTTTCAGGGCCAAACTCATATAAACAGACAACTATCTTAAAGGCCTTTTCCAGCCTAAACACTTATGTGATTCTATGACTTTACTGTCCTGTTCTGGGGGTGTACTTGTTAAGCTGCAGCAATTAAAGCTGTGGTATATACCTGCTGCTTCCCAATGACATCTGCATCAGTAAAAGATGGAATTTGCACTGAATTCCTGTTTGAAGAGGGCAAACAAGACTTGCCATGTCTCAAGGGGAGGCTCTATGGAAAACCTAAAGTAAAGCTGGGTCCGTAGTAGGTTTTATTTGTTGGTGCCCAGAATAAAACTGGGAGAAAATGGTTAAGTCAAATTCATATAAGACTTTCAGTGTTGGGTCTTTATTTCTGAAAAGAAAAATAAGATTCTCAGGATGACCCATAATCTTATATTTGATGTTAAATTAAATAGTCCTCTTCTAGGTGATCTAAATCTATGCTTTTTTCCACTTTCTGTATATGTCATTTTTAGGCAAAATACAATGCTTTAAAATGAAATGTCAGGAGATTTACTGTTTTAATACTGGTATAAGAAAAGTTATCTTTTCTTAAAAGAGCGGATAAACTGCACAAACAGTCTTGGAAGTAACTCTGCTATAGTAAAGTGTGTCCCAGGGCAAATTGAGAGTATTAGTGTTTGGAAGTATATCCACCTTGAGACAAATCCTACTTCTCAGTTATACCTTTGGAATATTTTTGTGCTTACTGGAACTGTACACACACAGCCAAAAAGATGCCTGAGAAAGAACAATTTTAATCAGGAAGTTCCAGGCCATTGCTTCATTTCACCCTGTCTTGAGTGAAAATGAGAACCCTCATTGCCTTGTTCTGTGGGGAAACTAATCTGATTGTCAGATTCTCAGAATACATCCTGGTACAAGCTCTGGAAGGCAGAGAGACAGAGAACTTGCCTGTGATTCTGCCACAAATATGAGGGTTGCAGTTAAAAGTTTTAGCTGAAATCTCAGAAGCTTAGCTAAAATGCCAGAAGCTTAGAAGATCCCCCAGAAGAACAGAGAAGAGCAGGAAAGGTCTCCTCCTGACATTTTTAACACGTTAAATCTTCAAGGGGGAGCAGTTTTCTGAAGCTGTGAGAATGACTGGCAAACCTTAAAAAAAAATAGTTCATATCTTTATTTATTTTGGGAAATTAAAGAACATTTCAAAACAAAAGGATTGTAAGTTCTAATATGCACATTTTGGTGCTTCTAGGGGCATTATTGGAGATGGAAGAATGTTTGAGTTGGGGTTTGGACAAAACAAATCAATACAAATTCACACAATAAATTTAGAAATTCCGGTTTTTGTGAAAAATCTTTCCCATGAAAACAAATAAATAAATCAATATCAAGTCCTGCAAACATCCCCATTAAACAGACAGGAAAACTGAAACACATAATGTATGCAAGGTACCGTATCCAAGTTATTTTCAGCTGCACTAGTGAGCCAGAATAACAGCACTTTGATTGATTTATCAGTCTTCCTAGAAAGAAGATTGTCTGTGTTGTCCACAAAAAATATAATTAAAAAAATAGATTTCTTCAGTCTGTATAATACTAACTCAGTTTTATTTTAATCTGGTACTGCTGAGTATATGAATATATCTGTAAAATGAATAAGTATAAGTGTTCTGTGCATCTGCACTTTGTTACTGGTAAAGTAGCAGTATCATTCATGTTTTCTGTTTCCTTTCCCCAGTGCCAATATCAATTAGCCTTCATTACAAAGACAAATTGCCTTCAAGATTTTGATATCCTTCTCAAAATCTTTTTAAAATGACAAAGCACTAGAAATATATTTCAGTTCCTGGGGGAGGAAAAAAAAAACACCCAAAATCCCCCAAAAAACCTTATAAAAGAGACACAAAATGAAATTAGAACTCAGAAAGAAATGACCCACTTCTGAGTCAATGGGAGAGGGGTCAGTAAAGGAATGAGCAAGGGGGCTTACATGGGACTAAGTTTAAGGCCATACTGGAGCATCTTAGTTTTTTTCTCACTGTTCTGGTTCCACCCTGTGCTGTGTCTCACTTACACTTGTACAAAAGGAAAGCAAAATACCAGATAGTCCTGCCCTCTGTATGCAGGTTTCACAACAGGTGAGCTTCAAATTTATTCAGCCCTTTCACTAATTACCTGAGTTGATCATCTGCTCAATCTGATTCAGTCTCCACAGTAGTGAATGATGAAAGCACAATAAAAGCTTATTAATAATAATGCTTTTCTTTTTCTCATGGCCAGTTTAAATTAACCTATATACAGCCTTGGAAAACACAAATACAATCAGCAGTGAAACTGTGTTTTGCTGGAGAAAATTTGGGAGGAAATGCAGGAGTCATTCCAGCATTGATGGGAGTTTTGTCCCTATCCTGAAACATTGAATGAGCATTGTCAATCTCGTTAGTCTCTTCCAAAGAGTTAAACTCTCTGAGGAGTTTGCAGCTTCTTAGTATTTTTGAAAATGGCCTTTGAGGACACTCTTTAATTTTTATTTTATTATTTTTTTTTAAGGCGGCTAAACTGGAGAAGAACACCAGAATAAGCATTTCATGCTTCATTTCTGCAGTCTTTTGCACCATGAACAGGTAAAACCCATGGCATGTGTCACATGGTGGGAGCAACTCTGTTGTGAACACATGATGATAAGGGTCCATGTGGCACATCAGTAGAGGACAAGTATTGCAAAACCATGCATTTTGATCTGTCTGAATTATCTCAGCTGTTACTTTTACATAAGGAGAAGTCAGCTTTGAAAATAAAGTAAGAAGCACAATTGGAAGAGGCAGATTATTGCTCTGTTTTTAAGGCTTTCAGTCTTTTTTAAGTGGTTGGAATGCATGAAATGAATAACGGAATCTACCTGCAACACTCTCAGTTTCAATTCTCAGTCTCTCTCACAGATAAACGATTTCAGAAACAGTATCATCAGTGGATTTTCATAGTTTGGTGTGGCAGCTGTTGAATTTTCCATCTTGCTTTTCCCTAATCGAGGTCCCTAAATATGGGACCTCATATGGTGCCTCTCCTACATGCTCACTTTCAATTAAATTTCCCCCTATTACATTTAGCTGACACTTTTTTAAAGATTAAAAGTCTTTGAGAAGGAAGATGAAGAAGTGAAAGAGAAAGTGGTATATGATCACCTGAACTTAATTTCTTCAGGAACAAAAGAAAACTAAGCAGGTGTTAATTATTTTCATCTGCAGATCTCAGGTTCTCCTGATCCTGTCAAGGCTGGTACTTCTCCATTTCACTAGCATCTAGGAGAGCTGCTCTTCACCTCTTTGAAGATGTCTCCTAGCTCCTTCATGTTTCTGCATTGTTGGAGAACTTTCTTCTCTCTCACAGACAAGCTGAAGGAGTTGGGCTTCTCTGTAGCTACTCCAGCATGGAGCTCTGCCTTTGCTTCCCTGACCTGGCATGTTCTATGCATCTTCCATCATTTTTCACAAAAGCATTTCCTTAAATAATGTTGCTATATAAGAAAAATAGAGGTTTTTTCCACTGCTTAGAAAGTAGTTCACAGTCTGAAGCTCATTCAGGGATGTTAAAATGTTTGGGGGCAATTGTGCCATCAGACATAAATAGGATCCTCAACATCTGCTTTGTATGGTCCTTACAAGCCTCTGCCAAAATGATAAATCCTGTATCCTTGGCAGGGGAGAAAGGTGACCAGCAATGCTGGGGCCACCCAGCCAGGCTCCTGGCAAGATGGTCTAGCTTTTCAATGAATTTCCTGACAACCACCACACAGTATGTATGTGTAATGACATTGGCGTTTCAGGAGCAGTTTTAGGTTTGTTGAATGGTCATAGGTTGGAAATTTGCCCTCTCCACTCAATGTTTTGAAAAATGAAATCAGATGAGAAGATCTAACAAAATCAGGTCATACCAAATTAAACTAACACAATCTATTCATCTTGCTTTGGGTTATTCCAGCCTCCTGGTAAACAATAACCAATACTGCTCATCTAGGCAAGTAAGGTACTTTTATTAAGTCAGGAATGCATGAGAACATAAAATTGGCATTTTAGTGATTTATTCTCATCTTGGGAAACAGAAGGGAGAATCTTCAACCTCAGAACAATTCACCAGCTTCAGTTATCCTGAAAAACCCAACTCCTCTTTCTTAGAACATCTTTTTGAGATGCCTGCAGATCTGCCAGAAAGATCATGTAGGTCTGGTTCAGACCAACACAGACAATGGCAAATTGTCTGTCTGCATCTCTCTTGCA
>NW_009953811.1:5386131-5398915 GCF_000747805.2 Chaetura pelagica
ACAGTTTGCACCACAACCTCACTATCATCAGTGAGACTGGAACCAGTTCCACAGGTCTTCATGCCCTCTCTCCCACATGTACAAGAGGGAGTTAAATGTCATGGTCATAGTGGTCATTTTATTTTATTTTATATTATTTATTTTATTTTATTATTTTATTTATTTATGAATTAGAAAGAAGGACAGGAAAGCAGATATAGATTAGTCTGAATATCTGATTATAAAATTTTGGGCTTGAACTCACACTTGGTACTCAGTGAATATTTGATTATTTTTTTAAATGATTATAAATTTGATACCTGAGCTAAAAAAAACAACACACCATGTATGTTTATTATGTTTAGGTTGATGAAAATATTAAATACAAATGAAAAATTCCATTTTCAGTTCTGGTGAGCTTGTTCTTTAAAGTAGCACAAGTTTGGCCCAATTTCCAAACAGAAATGTTGCTTTCCTTTGCTTGAAGATTGAAATATTTCATTTTCATATTATTTTTTAAAAATATTTGAATGTATACTTTTATATTTACATATATACATTTCTCTCTCATATATTCCTTAGTTTTGGAGACTGAAAGTGACTGCTTAATTATTCTGTCCATAAATGATATAATCCAAATCCAAATTATAATTTCCAGATTTTCATGATAATCAGTTGCTGAGTCTTACTCTTTTCTAACAACATCTGCCTCTTTCAGTTTTACACACTTTTAAAATATATTCTGTAAGTAGAAAATGCTCTGTTGACTTAAGATTGATGATTGCTTATATGTAGGACCTTAAAACTAAATTCATTTTCTTTCCTTATATTTGAAACATTTTAATAGTGCTCTTAATCTAAAATCCTCTGAGTGATCTCAGTAATTATCCTGCAATGCTAAAAGGATATTCTCAGTGATCTGTATTTGTGTTTTCTCTTTTCTAAATTCTCTGAAAAATATACTAGATTTCCCAGCAACTGGGATGCATGATGGAGGTGCAGAATAATCTTGCCAGCATAGGTTCAACTCCAAAGGTATACATTATTTCTTAGCTCTATAAACTGTGAGTAGATTTGAGTAGATTCCTTCCCCCCCTCCCCCCCCTCCCCAAAGCTCTTATATACTTATTTTATGCTTTATTGCTCTGGTGGCAAATTTTAATTTATTTTTATTTCCAATGTTTTATTTTGTTTGCACTCAACTGAGTTAGAGACCAGAATGGGTGATTGTTATACAGTAGTTTACTTTTAAAAGAAATAGGGCTTCTCAAGCAGCTAATACAGGAAGATGTATCACCAGCTTGAATAATTGTGACAACCATAGACGGTATCAGTGCCTGTTTGTTTGCACAATACCCTACTGCATTAAGAAAGCCATCCCAGCTGTCTTGGGCTCTGGAGTCACCCATTTCATCACTTGACACTGCAGCAGATGTTATGGATTGATAACAGACTTCACTTCATTCACTCCACATCTAAGATTACCTCTGGAAAAAAAAAAAAAAAGAAAAAAAAAAAAAAAGAAAAAAAAAAAAAAAGAAAAAAGAAAAAAGATCAGCAATTTATTCTCTCTTTTGCAGCATTAAATGGCTTCTTGGGGCTTTGAAAATAAATATTCAATTTCTTAATTTTTTTCTTTACTTAACACACAGTGGTAGGTTTGCATCTTAGTACCTAGTGAAAGAGAAAGAAAGACAGAGGTAGATTTAATGATTTAATTATATAAAGACTTGAACAGGTTTTAGGATTATGAATTACATTCCCATTATATCAGGTGCCTTATGTTTTTAGTGATAGGAAGTTAATGCAGCATGTTCATTGTCTTGGTGGCAGAAACACCAGATAAACCAAGCATTGCAGTTTTTGGTCTAGGAGATGAATAGTGATACTTGGATGTGCTAGGTTTTCCTTCTGGTGATGCTGGGCACCATTTCATGTAAGATCCAGTAGGTGAATGTGTAATTAAACACTGTAGGATCCTAAAGTTAAATGACCAAATATTGTGTCTTTGTGGCAGGGCACGGGTTGCCCACTCACCTTTTAAGATTGTAGTTAATGCAAGAACTGCTTAAAATACGTGGGTGGAATTAAATGCATGGGCATATCCTGCCATCACCTGCTCCTAAATCACAAGGTTGACGACAGTCATGGGACCCTCTTTCTTTGAGGAGGCTGAGGTACCTGGAGTCTTTTGTGGGATTTGCACCTCATATTGTGTCCTGTGAAAGTTCAAGGGGAGCAACTGAAAACACTGAGATTCAGCTTCACTTCACTGGCTCTGGGCAATTACATGAATCACCTGAAGTGGGAGCACAGTCATCTTGCATTCCTTGTACAGCTGCTGGAGAGCTGTGCTGGGCAGGCTGGATCACACCCTGGAGAAAATCGCACTGTTGTCTCTCAGCAGCTGTATGGGCTCCCAGGGCAAGTAAGGTCTAGCTTGGCTCAGCCAGTTAAGTGGCTGGAGTTTTGTGGGAGAGATGCAAGGTTAAGAATGGGATTTCAGTGAATTCTAAGGGAATGTGGTAGGTTTTGCCCTGAGTGACCACCCGGTGCCCACCAAGTCTATCACTGCTGCTCCATCCACAGGACAGGGGGAGAAAATAGAACAAAAAAGCTCCATGGATCAAGATAAGGACAGGGACATCACTCAGCAATTACTGTTACAGATAAAACAGACTCAGCTTAAGGAAGTTAATTTAATTTGTCAATTAAACAGAGTAGAATAATGAGAAATAAGAACAAACCTAAAAATACTTTCCCCCTCTCACTCCCTCCTGCTCAGGCTCAGCTTCTCTCCCAACTCTTCTAGCTAAGTGGTGCAAGGGAATGGGGAATTATGTGGTTGTCGATTCATTATGCTTCATTTCTGCTGCACATTCCTCTTCATTATTTTCTTCTGCTCCAGCATGGAGTCCCTCCTATGAAATATACTCCTTCACAAACTTCTCCAATGTGCATCCTTCCCACAGGCTGCAGTTCTTCACAAACTTCTCCTTTCATGGGTTATTTCCTATTCCACTGTGGGTCCCCCATGAGGTCACAGATCTTGCCAGAAAAACTGCTCCTGCATGGGTTCCTCTCCATGGGTTGAAGAAGAATCTCTGCTCCAGCACCTGGAGTGCCTCCTCTTCATTCTTCACTAACCTAGGTGTCTGCAGAGCTATGGCTCACATGTTCTTACTCCTCTCTCTCACTTGCTGTTTCACAGCTTTTTTATCCTTTCTTAAATCTGTCCCAGAGGTGCCACCAACTTTGCTGATAGGCTCAGCTTTGGCTAATGGTGGGTCTGTCCTGGAACTGACTTTGCCAAACGTATGAGGAACTTCTGGTGTCATCTCACAGAAACTACCCCTGCAGTTCCACTTGCTATTAAAACCTTGCCCTGTAAAATAAATATAAAGTGAAATATTTCCAGAGTTTGCACTGATACCGTGTGATACTTTGGATGTTGAATTTCCTGGACACTTTGAAAATCCTGCTATAAAATGCCAAAACATCCTATGAGAGCTCTTCAGCACCTGGTTTTAAACATCTTAGAAGTATCAAACTCCTTGGTGTACAAACAATATTGTTTTTTTCTAGCACAGATGATAAAATTTACTGGCTGTGAGATATCAAACACTTCCTTGAAAGCTGATCTTGTTGTAAAGCAGTTCCTGACTCCTCACCACTTACAATATGGGAAACTAAATCAGATATTTTGAAGGCCACAAGGAGGCCTAAAATCATAGAATCATAGAATCATAGAATGGTTTGAGTTGGAAGCGACTTGAAGGATCATCTAGTTCCAACCTCCCTGCATGGGCACGACACCTCCCACCAACCCAGGTTGCTCAGGGTCACATTCAGCCTGGTCTTAAGCACTTCCAGAGATGGGGCTTCGACAGCTTCCCTGGGCAACCTGTTCCAATGTGTCACCACCCTCACACTAAAGAATTTCCTCCTAATGACTAACTTTAATCTCCCCTCTTACAGCTTTAATCCATTACTCCTTGTCCTCTCACTACATGCCTTTGTAAAAAGCCCCTTCCCAGCTTTCCAGTAGGCCCCCTTCAGGTGCTGGAAGACCACATAAGGTCTTCCCAGAGCCTTCTCTTCTCCAGGCTAAACAAATCCAACTGTCTCAGCCTGTCCTCATAGGAGGGGTGCTCCAGCCCTCTGATTACATCAGTGGCCCTTTTTTGGACTTTCTCCATGAGCTCCATGTCTTTCTCATGTTGGGGGCTCCAGGACTGGACACAGTACTCCATGTGGGTCTCACAAGAACTTAACAAAGGGGGAGAATCACCTCCCTGGCCCTGCTGGCCATATTTATTTTGATGCAGCCCAGGACATGGTTGGCTTCTGGACTGCAAGCGCACATTGACAGCTCATGTTGAGCTTCTCACGATTGTCTTTGTGGGAGAAGAAAAAAACATTCTTCACATAAAAGCAATCTTTTTTTTTCTGTCAATTTTCAAATCACAGAACAAAAATTGGTAACATCTGGACAAACTGGTATTGACAATGACTTTCATATGAGCAACTTCTTCCACCCCAGTGGTTATTGATAAAGTGTCCCATAATCTGTGACCTCCGAACTACATAAAAAGATAATAAATACAACATATACATTAAATTTATTGTTTCCATTAATACATGTTCAGCTAAGTGGTAAGGCAGCTGAAGTTGAGATAGCATGAGAAAGATTTATAATGTCATCTATGTAGACAGCTCTATAACAAAAAGCAGTTATTGTCCACCTTGTGCTTCAAGTCTGTCAGAAAGAGTCACAGAGTCATCAGGGTTGGAAGGGACCTCTGAAGATCATCTAGTCCAACCTCCCTGTTAAAGCAGGACCACCTACAGTAGATCACACGACTCCACAACCTCTCTGGGCAGCCTGTCCCAGGGCTCTGTCACTCTCACAGTAAGAAGTTTACAATATAGCCTGTAGTCTGCAGAGTTTGAAAATATTTAGGGTTTGTGTTTCAGGGTTGGTTGGTTTGTTTGTTTGTTAGAGGTGTTTTGTATGTGTGTTTTTGTTTATTTTGTTGTTTGTTTGTTTGTTTTTTGTTTGGTTGTTGCTGTTGTTTTGGGTTTGACTTTGATTTTATTTTTCTGAAGAGGAAAGACCAGAGAGATTTTTTCAGGTATAAATGAGGTTTCATTTACTGCATTTTATTACTCTCCTGCCTGGTTCTTATTCTGTTCAAAATCTTCAGAGCATGACACTGCAGTGATGGAAATTTAAGCAAAAGCATTTTTATTTAGCTGGGCTTTTTTCACACTTAACTGTGGAAGCAGAAACAACACATTATCACCCTGACACTTTCTAACTTCTCCCTGCCAGCATTAAAATAACTGTTGCTAGGTATGACAGAAACTGGTGCTGAGGACCTCAAGAAAAGGCTGACTTCTGGATACAGGCTCTGAACATCTGCAATTCTCTGTTCCACACAACTGCAGAAATACATGTTCTCTTCTGATAAAAGACTTGGCAGAGAAAAGCCGGTAGATTTCTCTCCCATCTCACATATAATGAAACATTAATATAAAATCTCAATGAAGCTTCTCAGCTGAGGAAAATACAGAAGATTTTCATTATATTAAGTCAAAGCCTCTGATTCATTTTGTCTACAGTAGAAAGACATGCAACAGTAACTTACTGTAGGCAACATTTTATAAGTTAATATCTAGATCATTATTTTTGTGCATGTTTCCTGGAAAGAATGTGTGGTAGGTTGTTGGTTTTTTTTCTATTAAATACATATTCAATTACCTTATGAAATTTCTATTGTTATTGCCTGTATTCTGCATTTTGGACTTTTCTGACAAGGTACCTCCTGAAGTCAAACTACCAAGCTCAGTAATCCTCAGTCCAATTCTAGGGGAATCAGTCTGTCCTCTGGGGCTACTTCTGTGATAGTTGTTAGATGTGAGATTATCCAAAGCTCTACCTACTTATAGTGAACCCTTCTACTCTATACAACTTTATAGTGATTGTCCATCTTGGTGTTGGTACATGTGACCATTACAAACTATTCACTTCCCAGCTTGCTCCTTGTCCTTGATCATAGTGGTTGCTGCTAAATCAACCATGCAGATCTTAAACAAGGAAGCCTGCCAGCATCAACACTCTCCTTACTCCACTCATTTGCCTGTTTATACCTCTCTTCCTGCTCATATCTACAGGTAGGGAAGGTAGTAGGTGAAGAGGGAAGCGCTCTTCAGGCTGACTCTTGAAATGTCCTTGCTTGGCTGTTCTGATAGGTTTGCAAGTGGTCAAAAAAAGGATCATCTCTGTTTTTCAATGTAAGAATAAATAAAGATCTATGATCAGAAAGCAAATCTGACCTCCTAACCACTTCCTACCTAGGTCCAGTTTTGCCAGGCATGCAGATAACAGGATTGAGGTGCAGTGGTTCCTTTCTCTGTGTAGAGTCTGAGCCCTAAATACCATGCGCAATCTCAGTCATCCAAATGAAAACCAGCAGGAACTCATCAGGTAGATTGTAAATCAAGAGATTTCTTCCTAGTAAGTTTGATACTAAGTTGCTGGGCTTGGATGACTGACTTTGTGAGTTCTGGATTCCTGCAAAAGTAGGGAAGATGCCAGGTTAAAAGACTCCCATAGATTTTTGAGTACTTTCTTCCACTCCTCACTGCTTACAGGGGAAGAAGAAAGAAACGAAAGCAAAGCACATTTTTGGCAGCTTTCTTACACACTTCATTTCAATCAAGTCCTACCATCTTTATTGTTTTCTCACCCATTTCTGATATCCTATGCAGATTTATCCTTCCTCTGCAACAATCTCCTACATTTCTTAGAATATATTTATTCCATTCTTGCTTTCTATCCTTAAAGTTTAAAATTAAATTTTGCACATACTTTTGGTCAGAGTGTCCAAGGAAACAATTGCTGTTTAAGTCACGATCAAAGAGGATCCCTCAAATATTTCATTTCTCTTTAAATAAACTATAAACTCCACTGTTCCTACTTGTAAACAGCCTGCAAATTATGTATACCAAGAAAATCCGAATGGATATGTATCCATCTCAGGAAATTTAAAACACTATCATATACATTTTTAGGCTCAGGCCAAAAAAAAACAAAAAACAACAAAAACATAAAATATGTATATCACCCAAAGTCTGGTCATTGAGTCAGTAGCTGTGTCAAGGACATGACTCTAGTTGTTTGTCTTGGTTTCTTTCTCATGACCGTAGAAGTGAACAGCTCTCAAGAGCTATATTCATCTTTTTGTTCTCTATGGACTTTTTAGTCTGACAAATTTTTCTGAGACAAAATCCTAAAATTTGTGTCCAAGCATTTCTGGATTTCTAAATCAATGACCTTTGTGTCTATATCTATAAAATGAATGTATCTGAATGACTGTGAAGAGCTATAAGTAATGATGATGAAAACTCTACGACTATGCAAGTCTGTGTTCACCTGTGTTCTTCCTCTGATCCCCAGAAGAAGTGGACTGAGACTGTCAGCACACCTAAGGATGTTCAAAATTTCAGCTTCAAAATCCCCAGTTCAGGAAAGTATATGCCCCAAGTCATCCATTCCTGCACACCTTGCTTCAGGAGCCTAACTTAAAAGTGTATTTTTAATCCCTCAATAAATATGAAGGATAAATCTGTTCCTCAGTGCTTCATTCTTTGACCTGAGGGTTTCTGAGACACCTGAGACATAGTTGCCTCCATGCTGGCTTTTAACACCATCTGAAACATCCTGCAAGTAACTACATCACCAAGTGGAACAGCTAGATACAACAAGGCATCTACTACTCGTGTTTTTGCCACACAGTTCTACACTAGTCCTAAAGATATATAAAAAACCCCCAACTTCTTTACCATTAGAAACTGGGTTAGCTCAGTGGAGACATCATATTTGTGTTTATGTTCTATGTTGTACTACATGCACCAAAAGAGGCACAATCCTGCTTTCACTTGTGCTGGCTTTATACTGGAATAAATTCATTGCGTGTCATAAAATAATTCCTGAAACATATCAGTGTCACCAAGGGGAGAATCAAGTGCCTGCAATAATGTTTGCAATAAGAAACAATTAATTCTTCATTGAAGAGGTTAGAAGAAGGTCAAAAGGGATTCCCTGCTGAAAAAGAAAATATTTTTGCCCCTCTTTGGAAAGCCTTTTTAAGGATGTTAGAAGATGATTAATGTATTTCTCTCCACAAGTTTTCAACACCTATTATGAAAAGGAACATTAGTTTTATATTGAATCATCTCAGATGGTAAACAACACAACTGTTATTAATTAGTGACATATTTTTTAAGCATGCTGGATATGTGAATCCTTTTAAACTAGAACTGGTTCTTCTGATTCTTATGATTGTGGTTTTTATAACTAACATTTTCTCAATGGGAAATATTTTGCAAGAAAAATATATTTTCTTTATATCTTGGCCTTTTACTGTTTGGGGTTTTTCCTACCAAATTATTTCCTGTGTACCTGTCACACTTAGCAAGTGGAAGTCTTTTGTGACATTGGAAAAGACCTTTTTTACTTTTTCACAGACATAAGGACACTTTACTACTGGAAGGTCTTCGAGAAACTTTCTCAGGCTGTACAAGAAATCTGTGGAAAGAATAAAGAATGAACAGAGCTAAGCTCTAAGCTTCGTGATAACATTCTAAACATGAGAACTCAAGTTGACTACTCCTTTCTTTCATTTTTAAAGGTGCATATAACCCTATCTAGACCTTGATAATACACGTACAATATCTGTGTTAGATTTCAACATTCCATAGAAAATAGATTCTAAATAAGTCAAATTTTATTATTGTAATCCATTCTTTTCTCCATCTTAAAGGAACTATTGCCAAAAAAATTGTAGGCTTGTTTCTTCTCTTTCTCTTGAGTTCCACAGAACAGCTGATGCAGGCCAGCATATGGGAAAAGAAGCTGAAGATAAAAAGTGGGAGATGAGGTTATACCTGAACAATAGAGGCAAAGCATAGTTTGCAAAACTTGACCAGAAATAGTAAATACCTCTAATTCTATACCTTTGTTATCTTGTCAGAGAGCTGAGAAAATGATGGTGTGGAGTGTCTTTTTTAGCTACATATCCAGAAATGCATGAGAAAATTGTGTAACAGAAAAAGAAGCTACATAAGGAAAACAAAGAGCAAAAACCCCCTTCAGTTCTGATATTGAACAGGAAATGAGAAAGATCTGTATTTTAAATCTAATTAATTAAATGAATTAGCACTGGAAACAGCATTTTATTCAAGTGTGATTAGTTCCACGGAGTGGGTGGGATCCCTTCCTTCCTAGCATTAACTATATAAAATGAGGCACCTGAAATTGCATTCATCCCAGTCAACCCTATATAAAATTATCTGCTCGTGCACAGCCAGCTTTTTAAGCTCCTTCTTTAATCAATAAAAAGAGATACCTGCCCCAGAAAGTAATTAGTGCCAACTGTGTTATCATAGGAAGGATTGCCTTGAGGAGGGGAATGTGAAGTGACCTCAGAGGTTAGAAGCAACAAAGGAATCATCAATGCTCATACAGATTCCATGCAAAAGGGTAAGGAGTACATATTCCTGAAAAAAAAGGGAAGTGGACCATGGGTTTCAGTCAAAAAGGCAGGAGGTCTAAGAGAAGGTCTTGTTGGAAGTAGTCAGAGATATCAGACTCCCATAACAAACTACAGATGAAGAGCAGCATGCAAAGAAACTCATTTGGTGCCATGCTTAGGTAGCAAAAATCCAAAAGCTAGGACAGAGGGGATGGTGGAGGCTGACCTCATGCAGACACTGAAAGTGACACTGAGCTATTAGGACGGTGTAGGCACAGTAAGTGTGATTCAGGCTGACAGAACACAGCCCAGTTTCTTACTCTTCTCAGTTATTTTATTGTACTTCTAGTATGAGCAGTTCAGTTAGTATTTTTTCACTTTGAGAACTAAAATGTGTACTTTGTAAAAGAACAATATGTTCCATGAAATTTGATTCAGTTGACCAGTTTCTTAGGTGCTTTCATTCACCTTTGCATGATGAGTAAAACAAGGAGAGCAGAGATCATGCGTTGATTTGGAACGATCTTTATCTCCTTTGAGGGAATAAGATTTCTGCTGTGTGATCAGGACTTTCTGGGAAAACTGCCTCCAACCCACATATAAACAATGTACTGGTAACTTCAAAAACAAATTAAAGGAGAAGATGAAAATAGGTTTCCTTCAATAATGGGAATCTGAATAGCAAAGAATGATTATGCACATGATGCACTGAAAATGCTCCTCACTGTGCAGAGCTGGACAGTCACATTGCTTACTGTGCTCAAGTGTTCTTCTGTTTCCATACGTCCTTCACACTACACTGTCTGTAGATCAGGGAACTGCCTTTCCATTGGTATTGTCATGGTCTCTAGTGTGCCACAACATCAAATGTCACCTCTCGATCATAACTGAAATGATACATGCAAAATAAATGTAAGACTTGCCATGCTTATATACAGCAGAAAGTCTGTAATTCTTCTAAATTCTAAGAGCTCTTGAGAAGTTCACCTAATTACTGTGAAAATCCTTTGGAAGACTTTTGGGTAGAAGTTGGGGGAAAGGAGAGATGGAAAAGACCTGGATAGAACCCTTCTCTCCAGACATTAGTGTTCCCGGTAACAGCTCAAGACACTATAATGAGTTTGAGTCAGCACTCTTTGACACTTTACATTTCAGAGACAATCCCATTGTGGTTCTTGAGCAAACTAAATGGGTATTATCAAATCTTGATGTTTCCAGGGATATTACCTTGATAAAAATGAAGAAAATATTATACTTATGTAAAACAAAACAACACAACAACCAAAATAAACAGCTTTATCTAAGGACTAAATTAGTCACCTTATTTCTAAGTAATCTAATAATACTTAAAAGGCAAAAATATATTAATATTTAAGTGAGTGATGACACTGTTAGGATTCACTTCAAAGAAATTGATGACTTTGTTTTTCTCCAATATATTATTCTCCACAGATAGAGTGAATTCTGTTCTGCTATTTCGTATGCTAGTCTGTCAAATGACCATACATATGATAGTTGCCTACCTTAAGAAATTATTTTCATGAAATGACAAATCCCAGATAATGAAAAACAAGAAATGAAAAATAATTTAGTGTGGGCCAACATCTCTAAAAAAGAGATCATCACGGCTAATACTGATCACATCAGTAAATTCCTTAGCTCCGTGGGCTGAAGTTCTAATGAGAAGTGATTGCTCCCATATAATTTGCTTTATAGCCTGCAGCACTGAAATCCCAAACATAAATAAGGGCAATGCTTGAAAAACACAATGTAGGTGTGAGAAGGACAGTGGCTACCTGATAGTCATGACTGGGATCCTAAATCGTGGGAAAATGTTGTTAGGTTATGTCAGATAAAAGGTCAAGAAACACAGAATGCTTGAATTTAGGAATAAAATTCCCTCTCTCCATGCAGTTAAACTCTGAGTTACTATGAGAAAGAAGAATCTCTGAGCACACAGAAGTTCACTTTCAATATTCCACTGCAAATATAGTCTCTGATATTGATCAGATGCTCAGCAGTTCCTTATTACTATCATTGTCACTGTGAGAGAATTCCTGCTTTACCATGTAGCAGAAAAATCATCCAAAGGGGTGGAAATAAAGATAAAAATAAAAACTGAAAAAGAAGAGAGGAAAAAATAAAACACTTAAAACCTTTTTTTCTTTAATTTTCTTCTAAGTGCTGTAGAAAACATCTTGTGTCTGATGTTTCATAAGCCTCCAGGTGCAAGAGTGAATAATTTTTTCCATTGTAACAGTGTACTACTTATCTAGTTACATGCCTAATTCTTTGCGTACTGCAATGAAAATCTGTTTTCAGTGGTTCCAGCGTCCCAGGGGGAAATCCAATTGCAAATGTAACTGTGCTTCTTCAGTATTCTTACCAGAAATCACAATTGCTTTGGAATCCCTGATCCTGCACATACCTTTGTGTGTAAGGCTCTTCACATGGAGGCATAGTCTTCTTATCAAGTGCTGAAGCATTTCTAGGGTTTAGGATCTGCTGAGAGAAGGGTTTTCTCCAATATATTGTTTTTAAATGCTTTCAGATAAGCCACCTTTTCAAAGAATCAGAAACAACCAATTTTATTTTATTTTTTTATTTGCTATATAAATTCAGTAAGATAGGCAAAGTGGTAAAAATAACTAAATTAAGTCTTTGTTATAATTAGCTGTTTCCTTTTTTGAAACCAAGCAGTTTAAGAGAATATTTTTGGCAAGGTAATCAATCTTAACCAGATTGAATAGCTTTTGAAAAGATTTTTTGTAGAATCCGATAAATTGTACATGTTTTCCTATTTATGTGATCATTCTAAAATTCTATCAGCTTTTTTTTTTTTTTTTCCACAAGGGTGGATATGCAGTATCTTTTCAAAATAGTGCTCACTTGATTTTATGTTTTTATCAAAAATTACACAGCAAGAGACAGGATTCTAATTACTTTATACATTTCTTTAACCTCTCTTGGGGGTGAAAGAAGATGAATATCATAGACACTAGATTTTTCTGTTTGAATTTAATGCAGTATATCCGGATTGGCAAATGCTATTAAACAATCAGTCTTAAGAATCTGACATATTGAAAAGTCTGGTCAGATTGTTCAGTTAATGGATAAAGGTATCATATGTGCCCTCTATCTGAAGCATTTACACATGACATGAGATCCCCTAACATGAAATGAAATCCCTGACCCTCATTTCTGACAGTAACAGTAGCTGCAAGTACTTAATATGTTGCGAAGCTGTAGTTGTGAAATCTTTCTTT
>NW_009953811.1:5399128-5416591 GCF_000747805.2 Chaetura pelagica
TCCCTATAAATATTCAGAAAGTGCTGTAAAGAGTTTAACTTCATGTCCCTCAAGTCTCAAATCACAGTTTGAGATGTGTTCTCAAGTTTTCAGGGAATCTTCACATTATGAAGCATTTCATAAGTTCTCAAGGTCTTGAATATTAAGACTTGGAAAATGTTCTCTGAGAAAATCCTGCCACAGATTAAACCAGAGATCCCATCCTCCATTGATATAGATCAGATTGGTTGATTTTCCTCACTTGAGGATTGGACCAAGGAACTGTATATTATTTGCATTTGATTTGTAGGAACACACGGAAGCTGATATATATAGGATTATTAAAATTTTGCATTAACTTTGCAAGTATATTCAATAATCTTTGCTGGATTTAATTTTCTGAGCTGTACTAAAATATCTCTACCCGTGCAATTAATCAGATGAAAGAAAGATTGCAATACTTGGTTGTAGAAAACCATAGAGAACCAGTGGTCCTGTTCTCCCTATTCCTTCCCCTCACTGCCCAGTTTTCAAAATAATAATCAGGAAAGACCCTGAAAAAAATAATGCAGTTATGTTCAAATAAATGGGAGCGTAAAAAGGACTGATCAAGCCATGTATATTAAGTTCCATGTCTGCAGAGGAACCTGCAGAAACCTATGATTTTCCTGAATTAATCCTATATTAGATTGTCTTGGTTTTAGGATGCTCGGATCAACGTACACCAAAAAGCCTTTACAAAGTTTGTGCTTATGTTTACATATGTGATTCTTTAGTAAATTGTATAGATAGGACAGACAATAATCTGGGGATCTAAGCCACCGGTAAGATAGACTGTAGTACTTAGTGCAATGTTATGGTATAAATCTTGGAATTACAATGCATTTTAGAGCTACATAGATATAGCATTTACTATGAAGTGTTTTGCTTGGCAAGAAAATAGCAAGTATGCATATTTCTTATGCCACTGCCAACCGCAAATTAAACATCTAATTTTTATATATTCATTTCAATTTGATGTAAATGAACTTCAATGGGGACTCAAAAATGACATGGGAGTCAACTGCATAGGGAACGCTCTTCAAACATGGCCTGCCCACCAAAGCTAGATGCAGCTTAATATGCATCTGCATAGGTACCCTCCTGTTTGAAAATATATGCATTTACATGGGGATTTAGGCTTTTCTTCAGATCTCTTTTCAAACAACCAATATAAAAGGAAAAAAACTTTAAAATGCTGGCTTTTCAAGTAAAATAAAACTTGGCTTGTCATGCTTCTTCTAATATGTTTTTCCTCTGTCTGGCCTTTGCTCTGAATTTCTACGATGGAAGTTTTAGGGTTGTAGGACTGGGAGGTAAATGTTTGTCAGCTTCATAAGCTTTTTTGGAGAGTAACCAGCTTCATATCCAGCTTTATAAAGGAAAAAAAAAAAAAGAAAAAAGAAAAAAGAGAAAAAGTAGAGAAATATTTTTCATGCCGCTTCAATTAGGCCCCTGGGTGAAGATCATACAGCTTTGAAACTGTTCCGTTTTGACAAAGTTCCAAAGTTCTATACACATTAGGGAAAACTAGAGTTTGCTGTAATGTAAACTGTTTAACATGCACACTGAGGTCAAATCTAAATTTTCCCAAGCATTGGGGTTTGTTTAAACATTAGAACATGGTTTGGTGTCAGTGAATAGGAAAACTTTAATGTTGTGGGTGGGAATCTACCCATCTTTCTTTGTTAAAGTTCCAAAGGCTACTGCAATAAAAATATTCATTTACCAAGGGGGTTATTGTGATAAGCGTCCAAAGACATTATGCATTGGTGTGAAAGAAGCAAGCAGGTGAAAAGAAACAAGTCTTCCTTTCTTTTTCACTTTTTTCTTTTCCTTTTTTTTTTCTTTTTTTTTTTTCTTTCTTTGTAGAAGTTCCAAAGTCCAGTTTCAAATGAGTATTTTTTCAGGGTGGTCTAGTTATCTGAAATGTCATATTTTTCTGATTGAATATAGTAAAGCTGGAACAGCTGTGAGACTTGCTAAGTTCGACAATAACTGCATCTTTTATTTCTATTTGCCAGTCATGCTCTTAAAATCAATGGGCATGGTATTTACCTGTAGAATCCCACACAGGAGGTTGCCTGATGTAAAGTCTTTCTTAGGACAGCATCACAACAAACCAGGAGTAGTTCTGAGGACATTAAAGACAACTGTTCAATTTTAATTTTTTTCAGTTATTACAGACCCTCAGACATTTAGCACTCAGCTATTATTGTCTATTAACCATTACATTTTGCAATGCCAAAGAGTAGAGAAGTATCACCAGTAAAACTGAGCTGGTTGAAATGTCCTATCCAATATATTATACATTTAATACTTTTAGAAGATATTTGCACACTTTAGAGGATATGTCTTGTGTTTAGTTCTTTTTTACTCTATTCTGTTTTTTAACCAGGAGATAAAATCACTTGTGGGGTATTTTTATGATGTTAAGCTGGAGTAGAAAAATGTAATCCTTTTGTCCACAAATTTCTAAAATTCAGGTGGCTACTGCTTGTTAATTAGAGAAAGGAAATAATCTGACTGAATGAGCAAATCACCATACTATGTTGAATAGCAATCTGTGTGGTAAATATTTAATAAAGAAGGCACTAATGCATCATCCTCTGTTATTCTGGTATCTGCTCTTGTACTGAAGGGGGTACATTCATAACAGCTCAGTTTGAGGTGCCTAATTAAGCTGTCTATATTAGATAGCTAGAAATACGCTAAATCACCTACCCAAATTTATTTGCCTACCTTTCCTTATGATAGAAAACTAAGGTTCTCCAAAGATGGCTCAGACAGTTAAGGAAAACTTTACAAAAAAATGTTTCACATCAGAGAGAAAATAATGGAGAGCTTTGGGAACAAGTGTAACAGGCAGTTACAGTTTGATAAGAATTCTGCTTTCTTACTTCAGTGCATGTGCATGGAGAGACCTTGAGCTGTGTGTTTTCAGATGACTTCTGCTGCTGTTGAAGAAATAAAACAGAAAAATGAACCAGACCCCCCCCACTCCAAAATCGCACCCCAACAGTATTAAATAATGAAATCCAAATCTACACTTGTTTTTGAAACCTGAAGCAGCATTCTGTGATGGCACTTAGGAAGGCAGAGAAGGCTTAGTGTGCTCTTAAAAGCCTTTGCATAAATTTTGTCTCATTATTGGCAGGTTTGGGAACTATATAATATTGTAATGAAGCAAAAATGAGTGGCTTTTCTTTACTGTTTTTGGTTTGGTTTGATGGGGTATTTTTTTGGCCTGATGTCAGATTTTTGGCACCCATGTAGTGGACTTTGTAGTTTTGTCCCCACAAAAGATCTCTACATGTTAAATATCTGAAGATGTTTTCCAATACTCAGTCCAATTCACTTAACTACTGTCTTTTGGGTCTCTGTGTAATCAGGGCTGCAAGATCCCAGTTCAGAACATGGCAGGTAAGTAATGACACAAATACATTTTGAATACAGAAGAACCTGTAGTATCCTTTATCCTATCAATATTCGTAGTGGATGAATAAGCCCAGATACAGGACCTTATTTCTGTTACTAGTTTGGACATCACCATTGTGCTTCCTACATTGGTCTGAATTCCATCTGACTTAAGAGTAACTGAAATCCATTGCTATCCAAGAAGCTGTTCAGAGGTTATGGTTACATAATGATGTGAGGGCCTTTCCGGATGCTCTTTTGGTCTCATACAACTACATGATCCAGACAAGAACTGGGCATATGTTTCTTCAAAGCAAAAAGAAATTATTTAAGCCTTTATTAGGAAACAGAAATACAAAGATCATCATCTCTGGAGAGCTTCATGTACTTTCTTTGTTCTGTATCCATGTATCTGCTGTATGATTCATAGTATAGATGCAGATCTTAGTCCCTCTGGAACAAGAGAGCTCTGAGATACTATCCCCTGTCACTACCAGAATGTAACAGCCAGCTACTGATGAGAATACTATCAAAAGAGGAACTCTGAGGTTTAGCTTTGAATTAAAAGTGTGGCTTTGACCAAGGTACCAGTCTGTCTTTTGTGGCTCTGTTCACTTGCATATAAAATAGACATAATACCACACTATCTTAAAGGAGTAACGAAATGCATGCGTTTGCTAATTGATTTTTACCAACAGAAGACAAAACCCAGTATTTTGGCATTTTTACACATATAAACAAATGGATCACCAGTGAAATGTTGAGAAATGCAAACCTTGACTGCCAGCTTCTGTGCTTTGAGATCTGCAGATGCAAAAAGTATAAATCAGACTCCAAGGCAATGGTCATGTCTTCACATGGGAATGCATCCAAGAGACATGGTAGATTTCAGAAGACAGGAGGAGTTCAGAATTCAGAAATCCTGTAGAGTGAGTTTTGCTGTCAGTAATGAATTCATGAGCTGCACAACACCTGTAGATTTGCCATAATGTTTAGTTACACAAACATTAGCTTCTAAAACCTGGAATAAAGAAGGTGTGTCTTAGTTAATTATTGAAAAAAGGCTCTTTTTTCCCTCCATGGGGTAAATACTAGATGGCCAACTTGTCACAATACGTTGTATATATTTCAGAAATGGGAGACCACAGCTTGCTGCCCCTCCATGTTGTTATCCATTTTGCTTAGATGGTGCTAAGACAAGCACTCACTTCTTACACAGTAAGTGGGAATATACTGGCTCATGCAGGTGATTGTAGAGTGAAGTAAGAACACTTTGTAGTGTTCAAGGTTGACTCAAGGCTTACCTTTAGGTCCATGTCCAGAACTCTGAGACCCAGAGTAATGTGTAATTGTATAAACCTATCACCTTTTGTTCAAGAAATAAATGTTTCTCTTGTTGTGCAGGTTGAGAAAAGAAAGAAAACTTGAACACATGAGTTATACAGAGCCAGTACATAGAAACAAATGAGATTTTCAGGGAAGTTGAAGGCCTGGAGAAGAAACAGTTACCTTAACCATGATGAGTACACTAGTCTTCTCAAGGTAGCTAGCTTAGAACTCGTAATACCTTGGAACTACAGAGGCCATGGTATTTCTTCTCTTAAAAGTTCCAATTTGTTGCAGAATGAAATGTCTGTGTGTGTAAAAAACTTGCTCTTGAAGAATAAGAAAACTTGTAATGAGGAAAAAATTGTAATTTCCAGGGGTTGAAAGGCATGGTGTCTTTTAAGAGAGAAACATTCTTTAAACAACAAAATTCCCACTTAAAACATGTGAAGAGAAGCTCTTTTTCATTAAATCCTCAAGCCCTGTAAGCTGCTATGCAAATATACTTTCATTAAAATCCTATTTAATAAGCCAAAGTTACTCTGAAGGTGAATTTTTTCTCAGTTAGGCCTTGAACAGACCCCAGCTGTAAATTCTCCCACATGGTGCTACAAAACTGGGGTAAACAGAAATGGTGATTTTCACCAGTCTGCATAGTCTATGAGATTTTTCAGTGTCTTAGAAGGATGTTAATCAATGTCATAACTCTATCAACAAGGAATACTAGAAAGTCTGGATGAAGGAGAGTTTCTTATCTGGGAAGCTCCCACTGGCCTCAGGAATATCTACAAAGTTCAATCTTGCTTCCAGTAAGCCCCATGATGAGATGTTGATCTTGATGACTGACAAAAGCCTAGAATCTAGTAGCTTCGTACAAAGGGAGAGCTGCTTTTACGGTCTGTTCTGTCTCTAACTCTATCATAAGCTTCTGTAGCTTCTTAGATTATTTTTTTCAACAAGCTCACACACACAAACACACAAAAGTAATTTCATAAAATTATTAAGTTAGTTATTTAAAACATAACAAAACATGTCTTAGTCACATTATATATCACTAAGTGTTGAGTTCACACCTAAATGATTTGAATTTTGTTGATACCGCTTATACAGATGATAAGATTCTTATATAAGTGTCACCTTAACAGTTTAGATCTCTTGTTTATTTTTCTGTCCAATGTAGTGAAAGAGTAGTTGAGAATTTTTTTCCCCAATTTCCCTTTGCAGTTCATGGACAAAGCCAAGTACCTCCTGGATGTGATTGACTCAACTGAGATTTAACTTTGTTGACTGTATAGGAGGCCTGTAGCAGCTTTGTTCAGTTCGATGGGCTGAATTAGTGAATAAATATATATTAGTGAATAATAAATAATCTTGTTTATCAGAAGTCACCATGTCTTCAGCTCTTCATTCAGCTTTAAATATGGATTGTCTGTAAAGACTCTTGATGAACACACAGCTTTTCATTTTAAACCTCCAGACGTGTCACCAAGAGAAGTGATGACACTTCCCATTTTCTGTTGTTGACATTGTGAGCAAATGCTTTTCTCTTGGTCAGATCAGCACAATGTATTAAAATAAGGAACTGAAGAAGATTTGCATGTTACCGATAAAAGTGCACCTTTTACCCTTATCATCCTCATTTTCCTCCTAGCTACCCTCTTGTGATACCATGACCTCCTACATCGGTGAGTACTGCTAGAGCAGAGAGGTAGATATTAAAGGTGTACGCCTGGCTTTTCTGAGATCAATGGTTGTTCTGCCAACAACTTCAGTGGCTCCACAGAATCGTTTCAGTGAAATAATTTGGAATCAGTCCTGCATATGGTTACAAATATATCAGGCCTCCTACTCAGAGTCTAATTAAGGTTGGTTCTATATGTAACTGCAAGCACTTCCACTAAACACTGTCAAAGATCTATAAGCCTATAAAGTTGTTACTCTGGTTGGCAAGGACATTCATGGCACTGTTTGATGGTAGGGGAAGGCTTATGGAACTATCATCTTATTTTTTATCCATGCAACATGAATGAAACCAATAGAAATATTAATTTTTTAAAATTACACATTCACAAACAGCAACTCCGGAGTGAAAAACACTGGGAGAAGAACTGAAATAATTACAATTATTTTTCTTCTTTTTAATTTATTTTTAACCCCAAAAATTACAAACCACAAGATTCCATCTTGCTTCCATCATTAAAAATGAACAAAAATTGTTTCTGTGTTTCAGTTAAAACTGCTTAATGAAGGGACATAGGTTTTTATACTGTGTAACGCCAATGCATGTTTAATGTGTGATGTTGGTAATATTTATTAGAGAACAAAGGAGCCTCATTTTGTAGAGATATGGTGATAATCCCAAGAGTAAAACTGTGCATGAAAATTAACAAATTTGGACATTAACAAAATCACAACTCTCAAAAGAAGGGAAATTAACCTCTGTTTTTTGTCTGGTTGGTTGAGTTTGGTTTTGTTTGTTGTTGTGGTTTTTTTTCAGAAGATGGAGAAAAAAACCATCTTAAAACATGTGCAGAGTTGATCTCACAGGGTATGTTTTCAACTGTCTGTAGTGTCAATACCCTCCAAGTTTTTTTCTCCAGTTACCAGATTTAATAGCACAGAGGCAGCAGATGCCACCCAGATGTCAACAGCAACCCTGTGAAGAATTATGTACATAACTGAAGATCCACACAGCAAAAGATGGAGCCATACAGACAGGAATGTCCCAGTAAAGGTCAGGAAGGCAGAATTTTAAAATTCCAATTCACTATACCATGGAAAATGTAACCAATACTTTTCCTTTCCAATGTAGGAGTTCTGGTTGGGATGAAACAACGCACAGTGTTTGCCACAACCATAGTCTAAGAGATAATGTCTGTATGTAAAGGAAGCTTGGGTAGATAATTTGTTTCAGTTACATAAATCTACACCTCTAAATTTCAAAATTATTAATTGTATTAATTTTCAGAAACATGTCCAATTATGTTATAGAGCAATCACATTTTTATATTCTGAAAAAAACCCTCATAAACCGTGGTTATGTGTTATTGTTGAGACACTAGAGAGGGAGATAGAGATTTGGTCTAGGAATCATACTTGAACTAATAACAGAAATTCCCTATCTGAAATCTTTATTATTTTTTTTTTTCTCCTCTAGTGGAGGCTACAGGGTTATCATAATTTCTATTAAAAACAAAACAAAACAACAAAACAAAAAACCCAAACAAACTAATAACTTCTTGTTTATGCTCTTTTCTGCTCTTTTGCCTAGGAGAACCTGGGAGCTTTGAAAACAGCTTCAGGAAACTCATGCCATCTGACCTTACTTCATGTGTTCCCTCATATGAGCTGGAACAAAGGAATGGGCTGGGTGGAATTAAAGAGTGGAGTGTGTGTGTGTGCATGTGTGTGGTGCACGTGTGCCTGTGTGTATAAAGAAGTGGTGATCAGACGTTACTGATAAGAGAAGCCAGTGGTGCTTCTGGGTGATGTGTGTATTCAACTCCAGGCTGACTCCTCTTATGCTAATACAGCCAATTTCCTCTTTTATTTCATTTCTGGAGCCTGAATCTGTGATCTCTGATAAGGTTCCCAAGGATACCGCCTTCACTCACAAATGGGCAAGCAAAGGGGGGTAGGTGACGGAGACGTGTAACTCGCAGAGAGCACCAGTGAATGAATAATTTAAAACTCCACCCGGAGATTTGAGGCAAAATGGAGAGATAAGAGACACCACAGGGTCTTCTCTGTTTATTCAGAGCTTCATCTTCCAATGACAGGTGACCTCGGAGGTCAAGGGCATTATGGGAAACGGAGCCAACAGTGGGGAAAGGTACTACATCCCAGAAGGAAGTAATGATTTCCTTGGTGTCAAATGAAAAATTGATCCTTTTTCCCCATTCTTTGCAATTCTTTTCTCTCCCAGTTTTCACAGAGAAACTTTGGGACCAAGGCTGACATGAGTCTGAACTGCAAGTACAGATCACGAGCAAAATGTCTGGCAGAAATGGGATTGCACCAGTGTGAAACTGGTGCAAGATAAGAATCAGGATCTCTGCCTGAGCAGTGTGCTGTCTGTGTCTGTACACAGGGAGTCTGCTTTGCTAGCACTTTTATCAAATCAGATATGTATAAAGGCAATACCTCAGAAACATCACAGGCTTGATTCATCTCATGTAAAGTGCTGTTTTTCACTGGAGCGACCTTAATTTACATCTACTCAGAATCTGCCCTCGTATTTTTAAACACAACACTCCGTCCTAACAGTTTTATACTATAATGTCATTTACTTTATGTTGTCCTGAAAGTATTTACTGTCATGGATCTTGTCTGGTGCTTGTAAAGAAGCTGAAAGAGCTGAAAATTCTCAAGGAACACCCAGTCTTCCATGGGACTTACCCAAAAAACAAGGCACATTCTCCAGCTCTGGCTCTCATTCCCTCTTTCATTTGAGAAATCCTGAACTTGATGCCTCCTTTGCAATTAGGAAAAGCTGAAACAGTTCACTCTGGTCATATTTATATTGTTAGCTTTAGGATCTTACAAATTCTGACTGTAAGAAATATGCCTAGAAGAGCTCTGCTCTACATTATGAAAACCTTCTGCTCAGTCAGTCCTATTTGTTTCAATATAATGCAGCCATGACCTCTACAGCAAAAAAAAGGCAAAGTCAAATGTTTCTCAGTGCTGGTTTACATTTCCCTGCCTCCAAAACTGCTGTTTCTGCTTTCCTCTGTTTGAATGTTACCCATGTTTTCATTCCTGAGCAATCACATACCTTTTATCTTTTTAGATAAACATGAAAACATACTAAGGTCACTGCCCGGTGAGAAGTCAAGATTTTGTGTGACTACCACCCGCTAGTTCCATGTATGCACTCCCCTTCCAACTCCCCCACTCCCACTGCGAGCTGGTCCCATCTGAGAAATGTTTCTTGCAGGCATTTGGAACTGTTTGGACAAGTCCTGGGGCTGACTCACATCACGCCTCACTTACTAGTTAACCTAACCCAAGTAGAGAGCCATGTGCTGGGCGGTAGCAACCTGCCTGGACTTCTGGTGTGGCTTGTGGCCAGCCATCTTGCCCACTCCTTTTCATGTCCTTGTTTTCATACTCATGCCATGATGAAACAAATGTGCTCATGGGCCTAAACCTGAACATCTCACCCACAAAAGCCACACCACTGGGAGGGCTTAGGAGAGTTACGTGAGCCATCCAACCCTGCTGCTCTTTATGTCCATGACAGGTGTTTGCCATGGGGGTCCTCTTAGATTTCTCCAGCTCAGCCAAAGACAACCTTTGCCTCATTTATACCAGTTTAACTAGGCACAGTCCTCACAGTCTGAAATAGTCTTGAACTGGAGCAAGTGAGATGGGAATCAGCCTTCCTGATCTCACCAGGGTGTTTTGCCCCAGCTATGAGTAATGGTGGTGGGTAAACAAAATATTATCCTTCATGTTGCAACTGAGAATCTGGAGGTGAGGGGTGTAGATACTGACTTCATTTTAAATCATTGCACCCATTCAGTAATGGGTTTTTGCTCTGGAGGGCAGGATAACAGCATTGAGACTAAATGGTCAGGTATTATAATGTCAAAGTATCTGTACAGTTTTATGTCTCAGAGCCAAAGCATGTGTTTCTACATGTGCTTACTTATATATTGGCAAAGTCTGGAGTATTTCAAGACAATATACCTAATTAAGCTAGAAATGTATCATATCCACGCCATGTCTAAAACTAATGTGTCCTACTTCCAGTTCAGTCACAGCCATAAAACCTCTGTTAGACATTACTGCTTAAACCACTTCTCTTAAAGGCAGAGTGGGGGTTGCACATTTCTTTTGGGATGAAATTATAGTTTGCACTCCAACATTCACTCCCCTTTTCATAGAATAAGAAAGCTATTAGAGAAAATGCACACAATGTAGGACCTTCTGGTTTAGTTCCTTCTTCTGTCCAAGAGGGTTCAAACACACAAATATAGAGTATTTTGACTTGGTTAAATATTTGGGAAAAGCTTCAGGGTTTTCTTAAAAGAGAAGAGGAAATTCGTTTTTCATCATTATTCCCCCAGCTGCTAGGGCAGGACCCAGACCTCATTACACCTCCCAGAAAAGTGTCCTGACCTGTCTGCGTCTCCTCAGTTATTTCCTATGAAGGGGAAATACTTCCAAAGGGGGCTGAATTGATAGAACCTGTAGACTGGAGGTTAAATGATTTTTGGATGAACAGTTTATCAAACTAATTTAACTACCTCTAGGTATGAGTTCAAGTTCTGAGATATTTTATAATAGAAGGATGATATGACTGTATTTTTTTTTTTTTTTTGCAGTGTGATGGTTAGTGCCACATTTTGTAGGTTTCTTCTAATGATGGTAAAAGAACACTTAAAGTATTGGATTCCCTGGAAGGGGGAAGGAGAGAAGGTTTAGATAATAGATCCTAACCGGTCTGAGGTATGAACCACAGAGCTGTTTAGAACTGACATGAGTGAAAAATGTTATTTGGAGGACAGAAGACATCAGTCTGGGTTTGATGAAAAGGTAGCAACAAAAGTTATTCTTAATACATCATGATATTGAAATTTTACTAATCTCTACTATTTTTTTTTCTGGTTTTGGTAATCAAATGCCCTCTTAGTAAAGGCACTCCAGTTTTGAAGCTGTGATTTGCAAAATGTTGAACAGTAGCACTTCTTAAAAATATCAGTTTTGGGCAGAGAGAGACAGAGATGTTACAGAATCTTGCATTGAATCTTAAATACTGCATTTATAGCACAGTTCTCCATAAATTTTTGAAAAAAAAAAAAAAAAAAAGGCTTTATTACAACAGTTTTTCTTCTCTGTTCACAAATTAAAAAGAAAAAGAAAAAAAAAAAAAAGTTAGGTGGCAAATCTAACACTTTGTAGACTAATCTAAGGGATTTTTCTAATGGCCTGACCTGTTTCCCTTTACCCCATCCCAACCCTTGTACTGATTGAATTAGTTTATTAAGAAAAAAAAAAAGAAAACAGATAATCATGCTGTTTAGAATCTGTCATTTATAATTTCCTCGTTTTCCACACACTCTAAACTTTGGAAAAATGTATTCTGATTCTGTTTTGAGTAATTGTAAATGGGAAAAAAGTGTTCCAGATGTTACTCAGTTCTGTTTGGTTTACCACACTGCAGTGAAGATTGCTGTGGGACTTCCATTGCTGAATGAAAGGATGGATCAACCTGATAAAATGAAAAATGGAACCAAAGTAAACACAGAGAGTCTGGATATTTTTTTATAATCTCTGTCTTTCTTTTAAACATCACCAAATATCCCCTCTTCCAGATTATGGTTAGTACAGGAAATTAAAGTGTGAAGAGACTGGCTGCAAGACTGGACCTAATTCAATGAGGTGATTCATAGTTTTGTAATAAAGGTTGATGGTTGAATCTTGGACCCATTAAAATCAATGTCAGGCTAGGTGATTTACTCAAGTACTACAGTGTTCTGTCTCTAGCAATCATGTGCTCCATTTCATAAAAAGGGAAAGAGGAAGGACTTATAATACTAAATAATAGAAATATGACTGTGCATCAACTGTTCTATGCTGCAGGTATGAGTAGGGGGTCCTGAATCTCATACCTTGTTCAGAAGACAGGCTCAGCTTTTACTGCTGAACAGACCTTCCAGGCATTTAAAATTGGTTGACTCAGCAGTGGAGACAATTTATAAAATTAAGGTCCTACCAGAAGTATAAAAACACGATAAAGACTATAGCAAAAAATTTTCAGTTCACTTTCAGCAGAAAAAACAGTAGCAGGAAATAAAGTTAAATTCTACAATTTATAAAATTAAGGTCCTACCAGAAGCATAAAAGCATGATAAAGACTATAGCAAAAATTTTTCAGTTCACTTTCAGCAAAAAAAAACAGTAGCAGGAAATAAAGTTAAATTCTTTTCTTTCATTTACATGAATTTTACACTGACATAATTCTATTCACTTTGGTAGAGCTACTCCTGATTTATGACAACGTAAATGAAAGCAGAGTCAGACCCCAAAGGATTATAATATAGACCACCTGTTTTGAGAGAACAACTGGGCTAAGAAATTACTTTTATATTGTACATATAAGAAGCATGTGAAAAGGGGATGGTGGGAGTAACAAAAGCCTTCAATTATCCAGGCCTATACTGGATTACATTAAGTGGAGGAAATAAGGTTGGCAGCATGTTTGTGGATCTGGGACAGGATTGCTTCCTAATTCAATATGTGCCACGACCAACCAGGAAGGAAACCATATTAGAGTTGTGATTAAGCACTGAAGGAGTATGATTGAATACCTTCCTTCCCTTTCAGAGGTAAGGGACATAAGCTCAAAAGCTCAAGAAAATACTGAACAGAGAAGCTGAAGTTAGGAAAAATGACTCAGTTGCTAAATTTGGAGAGATTAATATAGGAAATACTTGCTATGTACTCATTTGTTTGGATTCTGTTGTCAAGGTGATTACATGCTTTGGTACTGCTAAAAACATTGCAATTTCATAGACTATGGCAAAATCTACAGTTTGTACAAAATAAAAGTAAAATCCATAAGGAAGGTTGTAAAATCAAACAAAACAAAGTCTCATCTACACTTAAGAGCTTTATAGGGAAAGTTGTACCAACAAAACTTTTAGGTGGACACTGCTTATAGTGGCAAAATTCAATTTTTGCTGGAACAGCTTTTATGGCTCAGCAGGTGCAATGAGCTAGGAAGATAAACCCAGTATTTTGCTAGTTTAGCATCTATCCTGGAAGTGGGACTAACCTCCCTTAACCTTATCTACCTACTTGTTTTACAAGTAGTAGGATTACACCAATGTGGCTAATTCCTGGGCTAGTCAACCTGTTCCTATGGTGATATTTCATGACAATGTGGTTCCACTGCTTTGGGGTCCTGAGGTAGCCCAAGTGTTAGTTATGGAATCTTGACACAGTGCTGCTTACCAAAGTCAGATCTTTCAGTAGTTCCCAGGGACAGGACAATGTGCACAAGATGGGACACAGGAAGTTTCATTTAAATATGAGGAAAAACTTATTTAGAATGAGGGTGACTGAGCCCTGGGACAGGCTGCCCAGGGAGGCTGTGGAGTCTCCTTCTCTGGACATATTCAGGACCTGCCTGGATGCAGTCTTGGGTGATGTGCCCTGGGTGATCCTGCTTTAGCAAGGGAGTTGGACTAGATGAGCTAGAGGTTCTTTCCAACTCTGACAATTCTGTATTTCCATGATTCCATAACATATCTCTGAACAACATAGGGTGAGGGTTTTTTGTGACTTGTTGATTGCATCCTGGTTTATGTTCAGCAGCCCAGGAGAGCAGGTTTAGAGATCAGCCCTGGTTTCAGGAGTCCATCCCATCACATGAGGTGAGAAGCAGCTCACCTTACAGGCACTAGGAAGAGCAGCTAGAAACACTGCACCTCCAAAATCCTGCTGACACTTATTGCTTGGATTGCTAAAAAAGAAAATGGAGTGAGTTGAAAGAACTGTACTGTGGACATCAATTTGTGGTTTTGACAGGACTGTTCCATTTGGATGAATAAACAAGGACTATAGCCTTTTCAGTGGTTGTGTTTTATGACTAATTGTATCCTAGCCAAATTTTAATTTGAAAAGCTGCCTAATTTCCCTTCAAACAAGAATTTCAACAGGATAAGGTGACAAAGTTTCCAAAAGCTTGTAGGGGATTAAGAGACACAGTTGCTTTTCATTTCAAGTCCAGGAGCAGGGCACATCTCACTCTCCAATACACTTTTAAACCTTTCACCCAGCATAGTCTCTTTCCTGTGTTGTGTTATCCAGTGTTTTGCATTATGGCTTTTCATGCCACGGTGGCTTCTTTAGTAAAGTGTTTTCTAATTGTCCAAATTCTCTGAGAACCACTGCTCATCCTTATAGTTGCAGTAGGTCTTCTTCAAAATTAGGCCAGATACTCCAAAATGGGTAAGTACTGAGGTGATTAATCTTCTCCTAAGGCAAAAGAGAATCACGAAAACAGCTTTGCTTTCAAAATAAGATAATGATTTCTGTCCCATTTGCAGCCCACACATTAGTGCTGTTTTCCTTCTTTTCCTTTTGTTCCCAGGTTTCACAAGGAAAATAAAGTGGCAACTTGGGACCATGAAAGATAGAGGCGGGGGTGGTCTAGAGGGGGTGAGGAGAGGAAGGATAAATAAAATGTCAGTACCCAGAAGTGAAGAGTCATAAAAATTACAAAAGAAGGCCAAAAGTAGTATAGGGAATTGAAGAACTAAACAAAGAAAGATAATACATAAAAGAGACAGATAATTTGAAAATTAATCAGTAAGGTTGTTGACAGACAAGTGTGGGAGAATCTGTTACAAATGAGCTTGACTTTTGGCAAAAGTTTCAATTAATTCTCCCCTGCATCAAAAAAATGTTAAAAACTCAGATATCTGAGGCTATCATAAGGATCTTTAAAGAACACTACTAGTCATTTGTCCCCTTACTAAGCACTTGTTGATAGAACATCTGGGTTCAGTACTTAAACAACTAGATGAAATATGGTAGCCCTTGTTTTAGAGGAAGTTGAATTGCATCATCTTATGGCCTTTTCTGACTCTAAAATCTTTGGGTTTATGAACCTGAGATTTTCAGTGATCGGATTCATTAAGCATCAGTTTATTAATCTAGTTAACATGACTCCACCTCCAGTCTGAATAATGGCATTAGTAACGAGATTTAAGCGAGTACTTGACCACCTTTCTGAATGAAGGTGTAGATGACCTCTTTAACATTATATCTTTAAAACTAAGGTAAGTTCAAAGGCTTGGAAGGAAATATTAGGAAGTCAGAAATTGCTGTATGTTCAGACTCAGTAGACATTTATGTACTTTTTTTTTTTTTGTGGCAGGAAGAGCTTTTGCTACAATATACATTATGTGTACACACAAAAAAAAATTAGATACTAGAAGAAGCAAGTTATGTAACTGAATATATATGTGTGTGTGTGTGTGTGTGTGAGTGTGAATTACAACTGCATAAAGTTCAACCAGGCCAAGTGCAAGATTCTGCACCTGGGTCAGGGCAACCCCAAGCACACATACAGGCTGGGTGGAGAATGGTTTGAAAACAGGCCGGAGGAGAAGGACTTGGGAGTGATGGTGGATGAGAAGCTCAACATGAGCTGGCAATGTGCTCTTGCAGCCCAGAAAGCCAACTATGTCCTGGGCTGCATCAAAAGAGTGGCCAGCAGGGCCAGGGAGGTAATTCTCCCCCTTTACTTGGCTCTCCTGAGACCCCACCTGGAGCACTGTGCCCAGATCTGGAGCCCCCAACATAAGAAGGACATAAGTCATGGAGAAATCCAGAGAAGGGCCACCAAGCTGATCCAAGGGCTGAAGCAAATCTCTACGAGGACAGCCTGAGAGAATTGGGGCTGTTCAGCCTGAAGAAGGGAAGGCTCTGGGGAAAATTTATTGCGGCCTTCCAGTACCTAAAGGGGGCCTACAGGAAAGCTGGGGAGGGTCTTTTTGCAAGGGCTTGTAGTGATAGTACAAGGAGTAATGGATCAAAACTGGAAGAGGGAAGATTTAGGTTAGTCATTAGGAGGAAATTCTTTAGTGTGAGGCTGGTGAGACACTGGAACAGGTTTCCCAGGGAAGCTGTTAATGACCCACCCCTGTAAGTGTTCAAGACCAAGCTGAATGGGGCCCTGAGCAACCTGATCTAGTAGGAGGTGTCCCTGCCCATGCAGGGAGGTTGGAACTAGATGCTCTTTAAGATCACTTCCAACTCAAATTATTCTATGATTTTAAGATTCTATGACAACACAGCATGTTGATACTCTTGGGCCTACTGCTCTGTATGATCTTCCTGGTGGAGAAATCAAGAGGAAAAAAATGATTGAACAACACATTTTTTATTCCTTTGTTTACTTGTACCTAAAGAAACAACATCCCTTATACATTTTAGAAAACTGTTAGTGTACTTCCATAAGGTAGATACCAACACAACTAGTCCTCTGTGAGTGTTTATGATGAAGACAGAAAAATGGATGTTGCTACTTCATAAGTGCATGGGAGAACAGAGGAGTTTCTTGTCTTCTTCTGTGATGCTGTCATCTGTAACAGGTCCAAAGTAAAAAGTAAAGTCTTTGATGCTTGGTCTTGTACTATAACATCCACACAACACTTCCCATTCAACATATGCACACATACATGCCTACATATGAATAAATACTCCAGGTCAGCAATCATCTTGAAAATATGCGAGAACATTTATGTGGGACATTTCATATATCCCACCAGTATTTCCAAACGGGAACACTGCCAAGACAAAAATATGTATTGTTCATTCTCATGTCTATTCACTTTTCATTATTTTCAGCCAGGTTTTATAATCAGAATGTCAAGCATTGCAGAAAGGAAAATGGAAAACCCTAAATCAGATCCTAACAAACCTAAGATTGAGTTACAAATGAGGAGTTTGGCACATGGTTGCATGCTTATTTTTGTTTCATTTTACATGCCCTTTTTCTTCATTATATGTTCCAGCTGATTCAAATATAACTCTTTCACAATGAACTGACATTTTTTTTCCAGCTTCACTGTATCTGAAGTCATCAACAGTTAATGCTGGATAATATTATCTGTGACATATTTATAAACTTGCTACCAGAACTAGAAAGGGAAGAGACTTTTCTTCAATAAGATTGGAAAG
>NW_009953811.1:5416615-5472840 GCF_000747805.2 Chaetura pelagica
AAGAGTGGAATAGAGTTGTGCTTCACAAATGTAAGATGTCCCTAACCTACTAAAATATTCAAAAATTTTCTTCCAAAATTACATGTTTGTTCCTCCCACCCCTGATACAATTTTAACATTGATTTCATTGTATCAATCCAATTTAAAACTGATTGGGTGGTTAAAGCAAGACAGTGTTAACAGATGTGACAAAAAAACGATCATGTTTATATCCTCCTAATTGGACATAGGCCTGTTTAAATTCCTCAGGGGAACTTTGGTAACATTCTTAGTCATAAGGAGAAACTATCCCAGAGGTTATTAAAAATACTTGGTTCACCACGTTGCAGCTAGTATTGACCTGGTATTTTTAAAGCCTCCAGTTTATCAGCCAAATCTACCTTTCTATCAGTTGATCTATAGAACACATTTAGGTTCTTTCTCACTTTCAATATAGTTTCTTACATTTCTTTCATTTCCAATTGTGCAATGTATGTGTAATTAATGTGTTGCATGTAACTTATTCTCAATCTCACCTTTTGCCCAGAGGGAGGCAAATGATTGCCGTAGAACATTTTGTTTTGGTAGGGCCAGATGGGCACATGGAACTTTTTATTAGGGAAATCAAGGTAAGGTGCACGTGGTCTGAACACTAAACCCAGGGATATATGGAATAGTCTGTTGACCACCCCATAGTCTCTTACCTTTTTTGAAGAAACTCTGTTTCCTCTACAAACAAGTTTCTGTTAAGGTTTCTGTAAAGTTTTGCCAGAGGACAAGCCTTACTGACCACAGCAAGGATGGGTGAGATACTACTGGACTCCAAGATTCTCAGTTTTATTCCTATTCATCAGAATAATGTTTCCTACTCTCTCAGTTGTGCTTAACCAGTTTTTGGTGGAGGTTAAGTGTATATTTTTCTTCTCAAGAAGAAACCAAACCAAACATACCTAGATTTGAATGCCTCGATGGCTGGTTTGGATGTATATCAAAATCAAATCTGTCAAAGCAAAAATATTTGAGAATTGAAATGTTTTCCAAACATTTAAACTTCCATAATTTCTCAGAGAGAAACCCCATGAAGGTCTTGCAACCAACAACATGCTCATCCTGGTTCTTTATCATATCCAGTACATAGGCCATTTGTCTAGCATGGCAGTAAATGCTCTCACTCTTCAGAGCTGATGCAGAAGTGTCCCATATGATTAGCTCATATCCTCACACCCAAAATCACACCTAAATTTGAGTATTTAGCTTGAATGCCTGAATTAGCAGGTGTCACACTGAATTCCCTAACAGTCTCCTATTAGGGAATAAAGAAACCTTAAGAAGTTTGTTTAGATTTTAACAAGATTCAGATTTCCTCTGCAGGTGTTTGTTGTGTTTTTGTTGTTGTTTAGTGTTTTTTTTTCTGAGATGAGTGCAAACTTAAGCATCTTTATCAGAAATGGAACCTGAGCCCTGGCTGCAATTGGTGTTTTGATGTCTTCTGTACTATAAAATACTATGGAAAATCTTCAGCAATTCAAAGTGGATGATTAGGAGGCAAATGCTGCTCCTACACATCTGAAGATGCATTATTTGAAAAAAAACCCAAAAACATTATGACACAAGAGCTACTAAAATCAAATGAACTTCCCAGTCCATATGGTGACCAAGGTCAAATTCATGAGTAGAACAATTTCCTCTTAACTGATCTGGATGTTTCACAGCTGCTCTGCCTCCTTGTTGAAAAGCAGTAGTGAATCTGATGCCAACTGTAAATCTTATAAATGTGAAATAGCCCAGAGAGTCAAGTTCATCCCCAAGTGATTCATTAACCTTATTCACACTTGTGTGTTTGCCTGTTTTACAACTTTGTAATGATATCAGTTGGTTTGGGGTGTATTGGCATCATAATGCTAGGGAAAGGGGCAAGAAAAATGGTGGTCAATCAGGTTTGTACGTGGCTTATATTCATATGACTAGTAAGTAAGAGAGAAATCAAACTGCTAATAGCTAAAGGTTTTCTCCATGTAATAACCTCCAGGTAACAGCTTGACTGGGATCAGTTACACTATGCAAAACACATCACAGTCATCTACTGTATCCAACATCCTCTTGATTTGGTTATAGCTTTTAATTGTCACATAGTACTTTACTCCCTCCTTACTTCATATTGGTCTTTTCTACCCATACAGTTGGAAATTGTTTCTATTTTTGTTCCTTGTCCTAAGTGGAGATTGGTTGAATAATGGGCAAGGACTTGGATTCTTCATAAAAGCACTAAAATATATTAATCACTTCACTGTTGTCTGTGGAAGGGGAGGCAGGAAAGGGAGAAAGCTTTGAATGAAAATTATTAAACTGGGATTGTTTGAACTCATTATTGGAATTATCAAGCTTTCTGTTCACTTGAAAGAGAAGTTCAGATCAATTATATACACTGACTACATGTTATTTTCCTAATAGCCTAAAGATAGAAGTAGGATTTCTTGCATACCATTGCAATTGAGGCATAAATATGCTTTTTATTTCTACAGAAGAGAGAAAAAGGAACAAGTTTGATTGCCCTATCTTAGTTTTTCCATAGAAAAAAAAAAATAAAATTCAAAATCTTCTATCTAGCCCTAAGCAGATGCCCAGTTAAAGCTCCAAACAGTATTTCAGCTCTCTTAAACCCTTGAGATAAAGCTTGTGTGCTGTGAAAGTCTTGTACCAGGGTGAGATGTGTTTTCTGTGATATGGTGCAAGGAGAATTTTCTCATACATATGCAGTAGCCCATGATACCACTGGATGGCAATGGTTACATTTGTCACTAACACTTTCAAATGATTATTTTTTTTTATTATTATTAATTTTTTTTTCCCCAGACACTGTGATCTTCTGTAAAAATAACTGCAGCATTTAGAACCTGGTTTTCTTCCAGGGAAGATATTGAGAACTTTTCCATCACTATCTGCAAGAGCAAGATTAGACTTAATATCTTTTAAAGAATGGATAAATATTGCCCAGCTTTCTCTTAGGTTTGTGCTCTTCACAGTGTAGGCAGAGAACCTCACAATATGCGTTACAGGTTGCTGAGCCCTGGAACCTTTCATTCTACACGTGAGGTAGAATTGCCTTTGGGCTGCTCTAACATTGTGAAAGGGCAGGAGAGGAGAGTTGGCATCAACTCCTTGCATGCCTCATCTGTCACAGGTGCTGTGAAGAATCTGTACTGGTCTATGTCAGCAGTAGCTTTCCCCACAACAGGCATTTTCTCATGTCTTCTTCTGCTCATCTCACATGAGTAAACCAAGAAGGACTAACTGTACCCAAGAACTTGGATTATAGACTATATAGAAAAAAACTTGCCACCATCTTCCTGTTTCTTAAACTTCTCTTGATATCCAAAAGAATGGACTCGGAGTAGGAATCACCAATTATACATCAGTTGTACATAAAGGCCCTATTCAGGAGACATGAGATTTTTCAGTGACTTACTCATTTTTCCTCTGATCTATGCAGTGTCAGATAAAGTTAGCAAGTCTGTACTCTCAGATTAAGGCTTGAGTGTGAAAAAAAAGTAATAAATGCAATCTCTGTGATTTACAGACTTGCAATTTGTCAGGTTTTGGCTTCATGCAGCTGGTAAAGAGTGGATCTGCAGACCCCAAGTGCAGAGACATGAGGTTGCTTACTCTTATTGCACATAACACTGCTGGGAGCTCAACAAACATCTACTGTTGTAAAATTCAAAATCTTCTATCTAGCCCTAAGCAGATGCCCAGTTAAAGCTCCAAACAGTATTTCAGCTCTCTTAAACCCTTGAGATAAAGCTTGTGTGCTGTGAAAGTCTTGTACCAGGGTGAGATGTGTTTTCTGTGATATGGTGCAAGGAGAATTTTCTCATACATATGCAGTAGCCCATGATACCACTGGATGGCAATGGTTACATTTGTCACTAACACTTTCAAATTATTTATTTTTTTTTTTTATTTTTTTATTTTTTTTCCCCAGACACTGTGATCTTCTGTAAAAAGAACTGCAGCATTTAGAACCTGGTTTTCTTCCAGGGAAGATATTGAGAACTTTTCCATCACTATCTGCAAGAGCAAGATTAGACTTAATATCTTTTAAAGAATGGATAAATATTGCCCAGCTTTCTCTTAGGTTTGTGCTCTTCACAGTGTAGGCAGAGAACCTCACAATATGCGTTACAGGTTGCTGAGCCCTGGAACCTTTCATTCTACACGTGAGGTAGAATTGCCTTTGGGCTGCTCTAACATTGTGAAAGGGCAGGAGAGGAGAGTTGGCATCAACTCCTTGCATGCCTCATCTGTCACAGGTGCTGTGAAGAATCTGTACTGGTCTATGTCAGCAGTAGCTTTCCCCACAACAGGCATTTTCTCATGTCTTCTTCTGCTCATCTCACATGAGTAAACCAAGAAGGACTAACTGTACCCAAGAACTTGGATTATAGACTATATAGAAAAAAACTTGCCACCATCTTCCTGTTTCTTAAACTTCTCTTGATATCCAAAAGAATGGACTCGGAGTAGGAATCACCAATTATACATCAGTTGTACATAAAGGCCCTATTCAGGAGACATGAGATTTTTCAGTGACTTACTCATTTTTCCTCTGATCTATGCAGTGTCAGATAAAGTTAGCAAGTCTGTACTCTCAGATTAAGGCTTGAGTGTGAAAAAAAAGTAATAAATGCAATCTCTGTGATTTACAGACTTGCAATTTGTCAGGTTTTGGCTTCATGCAGCTGGTAAAGAGTGGATCTGCAGACCCCAAGTGCAGAGACATGAGGTTGCTTACTCTTATTGCACATAACACTGCTGGGAGCTCAACAAACATCTACTGTTGAAAACTGCAGCACCCAATGTTTATGGCTAAGATTGACATTGCTTATTTGCTTCTGGTGTCTCAGTTGTGTCTAATCACAGAAGGTGCTCAAATTTTTGTATTTCTAATCCAGAAAGTTTGATGTTATTGGTCATTCAAAGTAGCATTCAAACAGAAGAGGTCTTATATGAACATTATACATGGTATTTTGTTGTTGTGATGGTATTTTAGCTCTTTGCTGTTGTTAATTAGGGAGAATATCAGCTATGGATTTTAATGAATTATTGAAAAATCTTCAAAAAAACTAAAACCTTTAATAAACTTATTTTATGTTTCCAAAGACAAGTAAGAAAACATTTCTTCTTAAATGTGCCAGATAGTCATAGCCATTGTATTACTGACAGTATTGTCAGTGCAGAGTGGTAGTCATGTCTGTGGTGTGATTCACCTGACCTGTTTTATGAACCTATCCTGCAGAGTTGAACTGACCTTCTAAACATTTATCTCCACTCACTTGCTCTAAGATCTCTAAGGTTAAGTGATGTGAATCCCACCATTTTCTGTTGCTTTTTGACTACAGCACAGGGAGACTACAGCATGCTGAAGTGGCATTAGAAGTTGCTTTTTCTCAATATGTTGGATATTGTTTCTGCTCTTGGTGCCTACCAAAGAAAGTTTTTATTTTTTGAGTCCAGGGTAAGACAATAATGATTCAAAATCTTCATGGCAGAGCTCCACAACTGTCTTTTATTTGTAGAATTGAAGAGAAATTCAAGTGGGAAAGGACCTCAGAAAAGCCCTAGTTCAGTCTTCTGCTCCGAGTAAGGTCAGAACAGTTTGCTTAGAGCTTTGCCCAGGCTGGTCTTGAAAACCTTTAAGAACAGAGATTTCAAATCCTCCCTATCTCCATGTTTCAATGCTTAATTACCCCCCAAATGAATAAATTTTCTTTATGTCCAATTTTCTTACATCTTTCTATCCTGTTTTAATGTTTGACCATTGTCTCTCACCCACCTGCTATACATTCCCATGAAGATCCTAGCTCCATCTTCTCAATAAGATTCTCTTTCACACTGAAAGAAACCTATCAAATCCCTCTAAGACATCTCTTCTACAAACTGAGCAGGTCTAACTCCCTTAGCGTGTCCTCACAGGGCAAATGGTTCCAACCATCCTGATGGCCCTCTGCTGAACTTGCTCCAGTGTATCAATATCTGGGTTTTTTTGGAGGCTCAAAATTGTACACAGTATTTAAAAATTGTTTTTCAAGGTGGAAACTGATCTCTGTTTTTACCTACATATCACTGTGAAGAACTGAGAGTCCTCCCCCAACTCATTCATGTTTGGAGTCTGAGCCTAACTTTGGGCTGTAGACAAACACTTTGTTCTTTTGTTTCCCATGTGGAAGTCGGAAATAGTCAGGGTTGAGGAACTGGAATAATGATCTAACCTTTATAATAACATTAGGACAAAGGGTAAGAAAAGCTGATATAATTCACCATCTTTATAAATAAGCAGGAATCACCTTTCTCATGCATGGAGGACGGACAGCACATTTGAGAGCAGGTGGCCAAGTTCCTGACCTTGCTCAAAATGTTACCTCAGAGAAAGTTCTAGGAAACGTTGTTGAAAATTACAGATGAAACACTTCACTACCATGGAACTGAGGTCATCTCTGAAGTGGAAATTGGCCACCGAGCAGAATTGCACACCTCTTCCACCTCTCACTCTCAGACAGAAAGTGTACCTTATTTGAACCTGGGAAAAAGTTTACATTTTCCATAGCTCACTGGGGAAGTCATATCATCTAACTTTAGGTGAAAGCCTTGTAAACCTCTGCATGTCTAAATCCCCTGGCTGTTAATGGGGTGATAAAGACCTTTCTTAGCTACTGTTCACTTCATCCTAAAATGGGTAATTAGATATCACACTCTGAAATCCAGTCTATAAAAGCTTATACTTTTATTGTAAGGAGAGCAGCAGGGGACTGATCCAGCTGTATATCTTTATACTCTAGCACCTGAGTTACTTTTAGAGACTTCTAACAGTTACATGACTTAGTGTTAACTTATCTGCCCCACAAAATCAAGAGCTAGGGGATATGGAACAGGGAAACTGTGGAAACATAGTGGGCTTGAGAACTCAAGAGGAACAGAAAGGAGATGTAAGAACCAGGAGAAAATGTTTGGTGATGAGTAGAATGAATAGAAAAGGTATATGAGAAATAGATACAAGTTGCACTTGACTCTACCACTGTCCTCTATTATTTCTAAGTTGTGGGAAATTTGGGTTTTTTTTTATCTTTTTGCTGTTAATCTGGTTTTCTTAAATATTTTCCTTCCGTTCCATCAGTAGTTGAATGCAACTTTCTTTTTTCCTCCTACTCCCTTCCACACACTCACTCTTCCCTCCTCCCACACCCAGGATGCTTGACCTTTTACTGATATCAACCATAAATTAGCTGACCCTTAGAAGAACTTTAATCATGTGAGCAGGCTGTAAGGAAACAGATTGCTGGGCAGAATTGTGCAAGTTTAAATGTACCTTTTTTTAGTTCACCCAAAAATGCTGAAAATGCAGCCTTATTTGAGGTAAAGGTTGCAACAATGTGAGAAAGAGACTGAAAAATTCTTTCCAGTTGGAGGAAGGACTATCCCACAGTCTTTGGGGACTACTCTGTCAATAGTCTTTGTAGGCAGCTTTTCCTCAGCCTCCAGCATCAGAAGATGTCCTTGTGATAAACTGTTTGACATCAGCAGATTAGTCAGGATTTGGTCTATTGAAGGTTTGGTAGCACAGCAGTTTTCCTAAGAGATGAGCAGAAGAGTATAGATCAGATACTCATCTACGATGAGTTAGAACGAGGTTCATTCAGTGTTGTGCTCAAAGGTGTCCATCAGCACCCACATGACTGTGCTATTTTCAGTAGACTGAATTCTACCTAAGTGAATTCTGGGCCTTCATCATTGCCATTGTTACACAGTAGCCTGAAAGATGGGGAAACACTTTCTCTTATTTGCAAGGAAACACCAGAAGTAGGTTCTGATGATTCACCTAAGGCTGTTGAAGGAGATTTTAAGATTTTAGCAAAGCGTTCCCAGTCTACTCCAATGTGCTACCCATCACAGAACATACTATATATACTGGTTAACAGTTCAACAGAAATTAACCTGCAAAGTTATGGTGGCAAACCATACTGTTTTTTTTTTCCAGTACACTCTGATAGACAAATGTACAGAGTCTGGATTATTGTGTAATTAGCATGAAACTCGGCCCAGACTCATTGTCCATGCACCTCTTTTCTAGTTCCAGCTATTCACATTCTTTCTTCTGGGAGCTGGATTGTGTGTGCTGGAGATCTACCAGTGAGGACATTAAACGAATGAGGGTTATGCTGGAAATAAGGCCAGGTTCCTTTCCCAGACTGCTATCTGTTATGAAATCCTACAGAGATTATTCAGATCTTCTTGGTACAGAAAGTGTTTTCATCTTGGGCATCCCTTGCAGGGAAGCTGGTCACTTATCTCTTCAGGTATCTCTGCTCATTCATAACACTTGCAAAGTAATCTGACAAGGGCTGGGTTTCATGTTCAGGGAGAAGAAGTGGTTGAGGGATAAAAAGTAGGTTGCTTTGCTTAAGCTAGAGAGAGCTGAGGAAATGCATGGTCCTTATTCCCATGGAGATCATGTCTGGGATAGAAGAGGCAGAGATTTCATTAATGTTGGTGTGCAGATGCAATCTTATATGATTCAGTTAAACACAACTTTTATGGAATGACTTTTTGAAGTGAAAAAACTCACCTTACAACTCATTCCCTCTTGTTAACACCTCCTGCCCATGATGATAAAAGATATTAGAAAACAGAAGACACTACAAGGCAAAGGCTGATACTTTTTTCCTCCTACTCTTTCCAAAAAAGCCTCTCAATGGTCAACTCTAGTGAGAACTTCTAAGTCCAAAAGTGAATACACCTCTTATTTCTGTTTATGGTCACACCAATGCAAGTCTACAGTGACTCTGTTCAAGTCTCAGTGCACAAACGGAGCCTATAAATTAGACCCATTATCTTTAATACTAATTAATTAGGTATTAAAGAAAAATAATTGGTAACCAGAGTTACATGATATTTAACACGCAGCCTTTTGCACCAAGAGAATAAACCACTGCCATCTAAAGCAAAGGGCAAGAATTTCTAATTGCAACCTCTGCTCCAGCGACATGTGTTCTGTTGATTATGCATTGTGTATATGAATATTAGAATATAGACATATTTTCAAGACATCGAAGCAGCCCCTACACTCTGCCTGGCAGACCTGGGTTCAGATGACTTGCTGAATAGGTCCCACTGATGGCAGTCATTGTGGTTATATATAATGTTTATACTTGTCAAAGAAATAAAAAATAAGATGCAGACTAAAATCTCTCACATGCCTTCAATTACATGGACATAGACTACAGGGGTGCTCCTTATTCAACATGCTCCTGAGTGATGGTTTGAATTCAAATGGTGGAGTCTGATCTTACCTTTGATGTTTCAAAAACTTGAAGATAAAATATGCAATCAGAAAAAAAAAAAAAATCTAATTAAAAGAAAAAAGTATGAGATCTGAAAAAAGTGGCAGGAGTCAGAAGAGAAGGGGAGGGAGTTGCTAAGATCTTGCTTTTTACTCTAGAACAAGTTCCCCTTTAAAGTAAAAACAAATCAAGTGAAAGAATTTATTTTTTAAATTCTCTTTTCATTGTTTGGTGGGTTCTTTTGTTTGTGTTTTATTTTGGGGAGTTTTTTGTTGGCTCTTGGTTTTTGGTTTTTCTATTTATTTGGTTGGTTTTTAATGATAGTGAAGCAAAATTTGCACAACTACATAGAAAAATAGAAAAATTCCAATTTAGAATTCCATCATGAAACGACACCATTCTAATTTCTCCAGGCCACGGTTTGTTAATATTCCACAAAGTCCCAGGATGCAACTATAAGACAGCATTCAAATCTATGAACATGAGGCAATCATGCTCAGCAGAGTATAACAATAATTATAATAGAGATTAAATAAAAATAATTAGAAAAAGTTCATCTAGTTTTGATGTATTAATTATTCTGACCCTGTTCTATTCAGAGTCTAATTATCTGGTTCAGTGAAAATGCCAAGATTTCTACGACTCATAAAAATTACATTCCAGTAATTATGTCAGCAAACTAAACAGTATTCATTTACCATGCCTTTTTATGCACACATTTGAATATGCTTTTTTAACTGTTTTTGCTCTTTGTTCCTATTCATGGAAAATAATACCTGTAGAGAAATTTGAAAGTCAGTAGCACTCTAAACGTAATGTGCAATTCTTGCTGATATTTTTCTTTTGTGAGGCTTCTGTAAGTCTCATATAACCTTTGTTTAAAAAACATGAATTAAAGTTCACTCTTCAGTTGTTTCAAAGCAGCATTTTTGAAGTCTGTGCTGTTAAAAGAAAAAAAATAATTAAAAAAAATTAAAGTGGCAACACAAAGCAGAATTTCTTTCAGCTAAGTTGGTCATAATGGAGACTACAAACCAGCTCAACCCCACAATGACCATGGTGCATGGGGCTTTCAGAGGGACAGATTCTCATCCCAATGGGTCACCTTTTTTTCCTTCTGTAAAGGTAAATAAAATGCGTATAGTTAGACATTGCCAGATGATAATAATCACTGAATCTCAACAGAATTTTTAAAAATTACACCAGGTGAGGATCTGGCCTTTATTTTGAAGAGACTGAAGGTGAGACTAAGGCTGCCTTTTCATACAGAAACAAACTCCATCTCAGCATACATCTGTCAGGATCTACTTGGAGTTAATCTGATTTTGAACTAGCTAATTTTATCTCACACTGCAGCCCAGTACTTCTTAAGCTGTTGACATCTATCTGAACAAAATGATGCAGTAAATCAGTTTGTCACTAAAAGGTCAGAAAAATCTCTCCTAGGTTAAGAAATGGGGGCAAATGGATCACAGTATTTTACTGTAGAAAGCAGTACGGGTGTTGTGTGGTGGGAAATAAAACAGAGAATAAAGCTTTCAACAATAAGGAAAAACTTTGTTATATGATATTTATTTGTATCTGAGGAAACAGCTTGATGGCCAGCAGACCTGGCTGAATACTACACAAGGAATACCAAATTTTCCAGATCAATGCATTGCAAATATTCAACTGATTTAAAAATTGGTTTCTCAGATCATATTCTGTGGTCAAGATTCTTTAGCTTCCAATTGTTATTGTTCCACCTGCACAGAATATGTTTTTCCAATAAATACATTTTAGCTTTTGTTTTGTTTGGGTTTGGGTGGGTTTTTTTCAGGAAGAAAAAATGTCAGTAAACTGACCTTCCTAAACTATGTTCTAGAGTTTACCCAAAGCAATATTCCGTGTATTTGGTGGATTAATTTCTCCATCTGCTGTTGCTAGCAGCAGCTGACTGCCTGTATAGGTCGTCAAACAGGTCAGGAACCCAAGAGGAGGACAGGTCCAGAGGCTTTTATCCACTTTGTTTCTGTGCGGCTACATGACTACAAACCTTAGACCTTTTTAAAAGACTGAGGATTTAAAGTGGAAATTCACATCTGTTTCTTTGATACTCATGCTGAAACAAAGTTGCATTTAAACTATGAGAAAGTTTTTAAATTTCAACTGACTGCTGAAGTTTTCCTTTGGGAAGTGGAAATGCATAAAATATCCTAAAATTTCCCATTCCAGTTTACCTGCTACTCCCTAAGCAAGAGTATCTTAGGAAATTTTGGGAGTTTGGGAGTTTTTTAAGGCTTTTCTCAGAGTGTAAATCACATCTCAAGCTCATAGTTTTCTGGTTTTCAGTCTAAGAGTTTCCAGCTGGTACAAGTCAGTCCCAAAAATTTTTTTCTCAAATAACTACAACTGACATTTTTTGCTCAGCAACCAATGATATTGGTTTTATGAGTTTTTTTTTTTCTCCTTGCTTTCTGCTTTATTGTAGGTTGAAAGACCTTGCAATGTTGGCCAAACCTAATGAGCCATGATAAAACATTAACTATTACAAGGAAAAGATCTTAAATACACAGCTCCAATCCTGTTTCTGCAGTTGCCACTTTTCTAGTGAATTTAAGTATTTTTGAAAAGTCACAATTTGAGGTTGCTGTGTTCACAAACTGTATAATACTTTGCCGTAACTATGTGGACTTTCCCCTCTGTTGCTCTGAGAGGAAGAAGCTCCATTGCAATTTATCCTTTCCACAAAACCAAACAAAACTTAAAAAAATAAAATAATTTTGAAAAGTCTGTCTACTGAGATTTGTAGTCTTACTGTGGTTATATGATAAGCTTTCATGTAGGAGCAGTACATAGCTGTGTTGGGAATATTTAACAGACAAAAAATGTGTCCTGGAAGATTGAAATGATTCTGTTGTCGTGTCTCATAGAGGACTATGAAAAGTCTCATATGAAAAGATTGTCTGCCTTAATCAATAAGAGAAATTCTTAATAACTATAACATTAGAGTAAATGAAAGTACCCTTAACCTATAACTGACTTCTAAATTCTAAAAGTATCACAGCTGATTTGGGAAATAAAGATGTCAAGGGTGTCAACAGATGAAATATCGTTTTCATGCTCTCAGTAGAAGAGATGGGTTGATATTCAACTTCAGCATATGGCATTACAAGCACAATTACCTGCAAGTTGCTTGCTACTTCTAGGTATTCCCCAAATATTTTGGTATTATTCTGTATAGAAGTATGGGAAAACTAAAAAAGTACTATATATTTGTTATGTTTTGATATTTTTCATATAGTTGTGGGACAAGAAGGGAAACACCTACAGACATTTATAATCATCTCTTGCAAGAGACAAAAGGCAAGAAGAGAGAAGAGAAAACAATAATATTCACATTACTGTTATCTCCTCTACAGACAAATTTTGCTAACGCTAATGTACTAAAAAATCAATGAACAGCTCTCCACACTTCAGCAGAATAACTGTGGGGATTTTAAATAAAACAAAACAAAAAAGTAAGCAAAAACCACTCACTGAAAAATGCTACACAAAGCCTCATTTTGTGGAGATCTATAATATGCCTATTGTGAAAGGAATAAAGGAGTGATTCCTTATTATTCCAAGAAAAGTAGAGTTATTTGCCTTTTAATGGAAATTTTTGTTCCAAAATACGACCAGAATAGCTAACCAAGGTTTCTGTCTCTCTCTTTCTTTTTCTTTCCCTGCCCCCACACACCCTCCTCTGTCCTTTAGCTGGAAAGGCTCAGACCATCTAGCAGTACCTATGTCAGACCACAGCATTTTGATTTAGTGTTGAGACGTCAACTTAAATTATTTCTATGGATAGTTCCCTTATGAGAGGAAGATTATCTCCATCAAAAAAATGTATCAGATGAGTGGGCTGCAGCTATCAATTACCCTCTGAGTACAAGCTTTGGCTAAATTTTGTTTGCTGCTTATTCCCTCATGGGCCAGAGGTTAACCTGTTAAGTTGAGAACTGATCCCAAAGTAGACATTAATGTCTTAATGCATTTAGTTGCTGTGGATCTTTTTGGCGGCAGGCCCCTGGGATTGAATTGTTTCTCATACTTGACTAGGTCACCAATTGCAGAGGGCACCTGGAATGCTTGAATAAATATGGCTCAGTTTACCCTCTTTCCCCAGTTATTATTTCAAAGCTGCATGTCTTTCTACTGTTTGAGAGGTTCATGTGTTGTGAAATATTTTCAAGGAACCAATAAGAATAATATAATTGGTCTTTGAAGCTGCATGGCTCACCTTTCCTTGTGTTGTTTCAGGAATGGTTATTGTAGCTTTACAGGACTGTAATTTTTACAAAAGAAAATTATTTAGGTTTCACCTTTCCCTGCATCAAACTTCAGTACTGGAAATGAGCTAAAATGCAAAGGCTCTTCTCCACAGGTCAAACTGTGAGGTCTGGCTCTGGTTTTACCAGAAAAGACTCAGTTGTTTTTTTTTCCTCTGTTATCTCTGTTTAGGTGTTCTACTAGGTAAGGGTAAATTCAAGAACTAAATCATAGCACAAAACAGGTGAGAATGCATAGGTGTTTAGCATATTTTAAATGCCTTATAGGCCTTTTGTAGCCACTGATATTAGTCTCAGAATCATGAGTTCTCAGAGTTAACCTTTTCACTGCATAATCCTCTGTGAATTTTGTTGTTGTCCAGTGTCTAATTTTTATCCCTGCACAATCATAATCTTGGGTAGAAAGACCCACAGATATTTTTTGAGTACTGGGGTTTGTACCTGCTGGTGTGGTTTGCCTCTATGGGCTGCTGTGTACAAAACTAAGTGATCATCTTTCACACGCATTAATACTTTTGCAAATTTGACTCCAGTTGTTTTCAGCTGAAATTGAGTGTTTCCTGGGGTTATTAGACAAAGAAGAGAGAAACAATTTTGCAAACCCTGTGCCTGAGTTTCTAAGCCCGCTGGAAATTTATTTAAAAAAAAAAAAAAAAAGCAAAAGAAAAAAAAAGAAAAAACCTCACACAAGGATTTAACCACAAATTTCACAACCAGGACTACGTTTACAGGTATTTTATATCAATTACAGTGGCTGCTGATGAAAGAAAATTACGTTAAAAATAATCAGACTTGAAGGAAAACAGCAGTTGTATGGAATAAATAACTGGGAGACAGCATTTGTAAAAGCCCTGTAATGAGGGGCTTCTCTCCCAAAGCACTGTGTTATCTTCCTGCAAAGTCCCAAGCTTCTGAGTTAAAAGGACTCAGCTGCTCATGGGTGATATCAACCTTTAGCTGGATCAATCCCAAAATGAGCCACCCAAGGATCAGACCACACTGTTTGCAGCCAGGACTGTGCATGCATAGGCAATTACTCCAAGAGAAAGTGATGAGAGAAAATGTAATGTAAACTCTGCACTCAGCCAATAAATCTTACAGTAGCCTAATTTTTCTAGGACTGATGCCTCGAGCAATACCTGTGTGGGCCGGAAAGGAAGGAAGAAAAAAAAATGGTCTTGAAGTTTCTGAAATTCCCTTATCCTGTTTATCAGAACACTTATGCTTCTCTTAAATTGTGACCTTTCCCTTGGGGATTTTGCTCTCCAAATGAGGCTTCAAAGCCTTTGGGTTACTGCAGGAGACATCATTGTCCAAGAGTGGACCGGAAACGCGTATCATGCTCAACTGCAACTAATTTCATGCTGTCAAAAAGGAGTCTAACCTCTGAGTCAGCAGCTGCTGCCTGTTTTCAAGCAACTTGTGTAAATCTGACCAATGTCAGCTGACGGAGTGCGAGAAATAAATCTTTCTTTTTGGGTCATATTCTTTTGTTTCTGGTCAAGTATTGCATATTCAACAGCTCGAACAGGTAGCCTGCTCAGCTGCAATCTGCTCATGAACATCACCAACTCAGAAAACAAAAAGGTAGTTGGAGTCTTCAAGCTCCTAATCCCTTTTCCTGTATGGGGGAGGAATATATGAGATGATTTCACCTTCCTTAGTCAATGAAGAACCCATTGTTTTTCAATAGTGCTTATCAGAAGGAGTAAAAAATGTCAAGGTAAAGAACTCGTAACAATTCTGAAGGACTGAGGTTGTTTCTGCTTTACAGAGAAGAAATTGAACAGCTATTTCCTTTGTCCAAGTTTCCCCATAGACACTTTCTCCTCTCCCAGACCCACTTTATGTTTTTTTCTTTAAACAAAATGTAAAGTCTTAACATATTGACTTAGCAGGCATCTGGTTTCAGTCAGTAAAAGAAAAATTTCAATAACTGAGTAAACATTTGCTGAAAGTTTTTGCTAAATGGATTTGAAACCTCATTTTGTTTTTGCTAGATTTTTTTCTGTTTCCTAGAAAGAATTTTAATTTTTTTTTTTTAATTTAAATAAATTTTCCATGGGGAAAAAAAAATACAAACAGGAAACAAATTCCTCAAACTCGTGTTCAACTGCAGTTTCCCCCAGGAAGGCAAGAAATCTCTTGCAGCTCTGAGTAGAACATAAGCATATTATTTTTAAAAATATACAATGTATTTAATTTTCATTTAATATTTGCACTATATTAATCCTTACTGAAACACAAACTGCAATTAGTAGGACTCCCTTTCCTGTGTTAAACCAAACTTTGCTGTGCTGTTCTCTCACTACAGCTCAAAATCACATATGGGGACAGTCAAATCATAGATCAAGCAAAGCATCTGAACTTATTGTGCTATGGTAACCACCTGTGAATCTGAGCCCAAACTTGCATAAATTAACTCTATTAAGTTCATTTGTTTAATGAATGGAACTGTGCCTATATTGACAGTTAATGTGGTTTAGAACCAGCTAACCTGAGAACACTTAAACCTGTTTTGCTATTAGTTGAAGTCAGAAAAAGTGTGATTTTAATCAAATCAGGTAATTGAAGGGGTGAATAAGAAATAAAACTAATCCAAAGTTTTGATCAGCTCTAATTTTCATCCAGAAAGGTGGAATTGTTTTTAGTTTTCACTGGGGTGGTTGTGACTTTATTGTAAATTACTTGATTATTACGCAACTCATTAATTATCTCAGCTATTTAGTGATTATTTACACTATTTTTTTTCATATATTAAGTATAAGGTAAATTAATTGGCAGATCTTAACTTCACATTCCTAGAGCCTGAGCTGAATTTTAAACCAACTCATTAGCAGTAGCCCTGTAAAAGCTCTTAAGCTTTTTCACAAAAATCGAACTGTAAAAGTAAAACAAGTTATTTTTGTTAATAGTTGTGCTGACACAAGCTGGTCAGACCTTTCTTGTTCACATTTGTATTTCTTGTCCATATTTGTACTTCTTGTCCGTACTTAGCATCACTTTTTTCTGTCACATAATTGTGGTGCTACATGGTGATTAAATTTTTATCCATTTGGACTAAAATAAGCATTTATTTCTTTTTTTAATAATTTGTGGTGACATTTATACTTTTATTTTTCAGCAGAATCAGTTGCCTGATCTGGTTTCACTCACAGTCCCATCTCAGAGCAAATTGCATGAAGACAAGAAAAAGGAACTAGGAGGAACCTGATGAGGGAAAGCTTCTCTCAAGTCTCTCAGCTTCCAGCAGGAAGGCAAGTTTAACTATGCCCAGGAGTTTTATGCAAGAAAGACAACTTTGAAAATGTCATGGTACATTTAGGTACCTAAATCCCTTTAATAATCCATCCCTAAGCGATTTAGCTGAGGTCATGAAGACATTTTACAACAAATCAGTGAATGAAGCCCAGATGTGCTATCGCCGATACGTGCATCCTAACTCCTGTTCTAGGCTTCTCCTTCTACCCTTAACTCCACAGGGATATGTCTGCTATATCATTGTAACATTTACTTAACATCTTTAAGGTGGGCAAAACTTGCAGCCTCCATCTTTAGTGGTTTAGAGCATCAAGGACCATCATAAAATTACCATGGGGGACAGGATTTGAAACAACAACAACAGCCAGCACGCAGAGGGTTTTTTTTCTCTATTTCACTCCCAAGGCGAGGAATTTTTACAATACCCTCTGGAGTTCCCCTGGCCTCAGCATCAAACATAGAGCGCAGCAGCCAAGAACAGGCCCACACCCTGCATAACTTGCCAGCAATAATTAATTAACTAAGGAGCAAACAGCAGCAAATATTCCCTGCATAGGATCACACGGTTTCATTTGGTTACATTCCAGTGATCGGAGTGTCACAAATGTGTGGGTGTTTTTCTGTTGTTCTTGTTGTTGTTTTTCTTTAAATGAAAATGTAGAGCTGGATTTAATAACCTAAATCTCAAACCTGGGCCCCAGGAATGAACACGGAAATCCAGCAATTCAGTCTCTCTTACACTTTGCTATACTTGAAATCTCTGTAACCCATCATCATACCTTCAAATTGATTGTTGCTCCTCTGTGGACAGGGCAGCTGCTCCTTCACAACAAGGGTCTGCTCATACAGTGAACTCTTCTGGAAGCAGTGCTCCTCAAGAGATGTTTTGGCACAGCTCTGTTAAGAGACTTTTAAGGGACTCCATCATCTTGTTGCCAGCTTGTCTGACACTGCTGCTACCATGTAATAGTGATTTCCAAAAGCCACAGATGCTTAGAAATACCTAATTCTTGTCAGGACTTTGGAGCTTGGTTTGCATGTGATTCCTAACCCATAAGGGCAAATACAAATCTGTGTATGCTAGAATTAGGTTGGACATTAGGAAAAAATTATTTAATATGAGGGTGGTGGATCACTGGAACAGGTTGCCTAGAGAGGTGTTGGATGCCCCAACCCTGGAGATGTTCAAGGTCAGGTTTGATGGGGATCTGCGCAATCTGGTCTAGTTGGAGATGTCCCTACTTATTGTAGGGGGGTTGGACTAGGTGGCCTTTAGTGGTCCCTTCCAACCCAATACATTCTGTGATTCTATGTTTTTCTACAGATTTTTCTGACACAAGTCCATCTGGCAGGTGTTTTCAAGACGTGTGCATAAAGCATATCTGCCAAATTAGGAATAGATCCTGCACTCCCATTTTCTGTAAGGACTCCCCAGCTAGAGCATACTCCACTGGCAATGACCTCTATTAGTTTCTATCCCCACTCCACACCTCTCATTTAAGAAGCAGACATCCTAAGCAGGAGGTTATAGGGAGCAGCTCTCCTCCTTTCAGGAGGGCTCACATCTCTTGCAAGATGCAGAGAGTCTCCACACCTTGCATTGCTGTCCTTAGAGCTGTGGTTTGGTTAATTGATTAAGACTGATTGATAAATTGGTCTAGGTGATCTAGGGGCATGGATGATACCAGACCTTCTGGCTGAACCCATTCTATTTTGCATATTCCTAAGCCAAAAATAAAAGTACAGTAGGGAAGCTATGATTATTGTGTGTATATGAGCTACTCCTGGAGTTCCCCCTCTCCTTGTCTCTCCAAGGTATGTGTTACTCTGTGGGTCTTGGCTATAAGGAGATCTTGATATAGCACTATGCTGTTTCATAACCTAGTTAAGGCACTCACCTGGCATGAGGGGAGGAGGAGTTTGAGTTCTAGCCTGGAGGCCACTAAATATTTCAGTACCTGCTATTAAGTATTCAATGAGGTGGGAACTTGAGTCTCTCTTGTCATTAAACTGTAGATCCGTGTTTAACTGTGTTTTTCCTTCAACTGTACTGATGAAAATTCACTCAGAGTGAAACAGCCTTGACCAGAAAGATTGTGGGAACTTTCCCCTGCACTTCACAACCCAGGACACTTATAATCATACAATCATAGAATCATTAAGGTTGGAAGGGACCCTAAAGATCACCAAGTTCCAACTCCCCTGCCATGAGCAGGGAACCCTACCACTAGATCAAGTTGCACAAAATCTCGTCCAACTTGGCCATAAAAACCTCCATGGGTGGAGCATCAACAACCTCCATGGGCAACCCATTCCAGTTCCTCACCACCCTTATAGGGAAGAATCTCTTCCTAATATCTAACCTAAATTTCCCCTCTCTCAGTTTAAAACCATTAGCCCTTGTTCTATCACTATTTCTCTGATGAAAAGCCCGTCCCCAGCTTTCCTGTAGCCCCTTTCAAGTAGTGGAAGGTGCTAGAAAGTCTCCCCAGAGCCTTGTCTTCTCCAGGCTGAACAGCCCCAACTCTCTCAGCCTGTCTTCATAGCAGAGCTGCTCCAGGCCTTTAATCATCTTGGTGGCCCTTCTCTGGACCCTCTCCAACAGGTCTGTATCTTTCTTGTGCTGAGGGCCCCAGAACTGTACACAATATTCCAGGTGGGGTCTGACCAGAGCAGAGTAGAGGGGCAGACTTGCCAACATGATGCTGAATATGGGTTAAAACAGTTAAAACAGTTTCAAAGGGAGAAGAGTTTCAGTTACGTTTCTCACTTTTTGAAATGATTTTGAAGTTTTTTGAAAAGAAGGGATTGAAGCATTTATTTCACCTAGCTTTGAAAGGAAAACATCTGGCTATTTAAGTCAGAAATGTTCTGGGATATGCAGCTTCAGTGCCAGAAGTCTTGTAAGCCCCAGGAATGAGTAGGAAATAAACAAACTTTCTTTTCAACCATTTCATTCTGGCAGAATTAGACAGGTTTTTGCTGAATATGATCACTTTTGTGGTCTCTATTGATAGGCAATTAGAACTCCAACTCCAGCAATGAAAATTGGTCACCACACTGCTCAATATTGTGATGCCCAAATTCCCCTAATGAATTAACTTTCATGAATTAAAAGGAACATAATGAAGCATAGACTCACATATATTTGCTTTTGTGGTCTGCAGAGCATTGGATGTAGCTATCATAAAGGCAGCAGAAAGAAACTGTGATCACTTCCTTGCTGAGTCACACCGAAGGCTTAATGCAGGTGAGAACCTGGGGATGAAGCAGTATGGCCTTCTCACATCTTATTCCTGATCCTCCACAGAACCTAGCCTCTTTATGTGTACACTAGCTTCTTTAGGCATGTTTCTAAAATCACCTCCTTTTTCAGTAGTCATTTTACATGTCTAAGACATTTAGAGGTTACATGATTTCTTCAGTGTGGCCGCAGGGTCTCTGAGCACCCATTGGGATGTTCTCTATTGCCTGGGCCTGCCCTTTGTATAATTGTACCCATCTAGGCAAAGCAGTTATAAAACCATCAACAGTTCTAGAAAGCTCAGATTTGCTACATAATTCATCTCCCAAATTTGGCCTTTCCTTTACTGGATTACTCCATCTGTTAATAAACATGAACCAGCTATCCACTTCTCTTAAAACACTCATTGGACCAAGTCATATTTAAACATATGTTATAATATATAGCTTGTCTCATCTTGACCAGATTTTTAAATGCAAAAGAGCTAAGCAAATGAGCATAACTTTAGATACATGTTGATAGGCTGAAGAAGGACTTAGTCACATAATGAAAGTGGCCAGAATTTACTCAATGAGACATTCTTGGGAAACCTCTCCCAGCTGTAGGTGTAGCATTTGAAAGCCTGACTCTTGTGGTTGCACTTTATTAAATTTTGTTTCCTATCTGTGCAATATGAGTGAGTTTTACCTATAGAGAAGAGGATGAAATATTCTTTCACTCTTGGCAGAAATTAGGCAGGGGAGCACTTCTTGCTCTGTTTTCATCCCAGCTCCTTTCCTGTGTTTGCTATATCTCCTCTTCATTGTTCTCAAGTTAAATTTCAAATGATGACACATCAGGAAGATTTCCCAGACCTGACTTATCAGGGGATGTGTGTGTAAGGAATTTCAGACTAACTTAAGGACCAATCGTCCCAGAGCATGAAACAAAGAAAGGAGAGAAAAAAAAACACCATCTGAACTGATCTTCAGTGCCATGCATTTCTTACAGGAGAAGTTTTGGCAGCCAAATGGCAAACTTGTTTCAATTAAAAGGTGAATGAAAACAGGAGAAAAAAAGAAAAGGGGGGGAAAAGAAAAGGGGGAAAAAAACACCCAGAGAGGATAGAGTTTGCTGGAAAGGGAAGCAGCAGGCTATAGTCTTTCTTTTTGCTTTTGCTGTGCTCTTTATTTACTTATTTATCATCAATTAATTAGCAGCACTGCAGAAACACTAGCTCCCAAACAGCTTGCCACTTGTGCTCAGAGTAAATACCCAGTACACACAATGTAATTAAAAATGTAAATAATACTATCGTCAAATAGTAGCTTATGTGTCAGTAGAAAGGACACCACAGGACTTGGGAGAAGGAATAACAACAGTGATCTGAAGGCTACAGATCTGCTCATTGTGCACATTGACCAGAGGGTAACACATGGGTCTAATCTATTTACTCATCGTGGTAGTACCTCATTGTTGATCACCATCAATATGCAGACTGAGCACGAGCCAAAAAGAGAACAGGCACTGTTGTCATGGTGATGTTGTGAAAAGAGACAGCAAAGAAAGCTCATCAAGTTACCAGAACGCTGGCTGGGGGCTTGAAAACATAGGTTTGAGTCCCTGCCTTGTCACAGGGCTTTGAATAGGATGCCAGCAACTCACTCATTGGCTTGAATGCCATTCATGTATTTGAAAGAGGCATTTAAATATTTTGGAGAATCCTGCCTCCGTTCTCTGTCTTTACTACCTCACCACTCATTGGTATCTTGACTACTTTAGTGTCTATGAGCACATATATTTTTCCTATCTCAACTACATGTAAGATCTCCTTCCCAGGTTAAGTTTTAGGTTTCTAATCAATAAGATCTCTCCCTGGAATAGGAGGGCTAGTATCTACTGTCTTCTCTTAGTAACTTTCTGTGATTTGCTGGAACACAACTATTCTTATTGCAAGCCTTAAAATTCTGTCTTAAAAATATTTTGAGAGACATATTTTGACAGAGACACAGAACCTGACTGGAGATTTCTCACCTTCATCCTTCCTTAGAGAAACAGGTTAAAAAAAGGAGGAAACAGGTGTCTCAAATGACAGATGTTATGAGTGAGAATCTGCTGAAATCTCATTTGAACTAAGAAAAGCTAATGCTGCTGGGGCCTTGATTTTTATAAGATTTGAGATTAATAGTAACTCTTTGGGTATAAGGTAAAGTGTGTGTCTCTTTCATAAGCAGAATAAAAACCTGTTGTGATTCCAGTGTCATGACACACTCCTTGCCATAGATGGATGAAAGCACCATGAATCTTTTTGCTCTGTCTTGCACCAGCACTGTTGTAGAGGTTGGCCTTCCAACTGCTTCTCCCACCTTGACCCCAACTTCTTGGATAGTGAAGGATACAAAAATCTCAACACTTTACTCCTTACAGGACCTAGGATTTGAATGGGTCCCATACCAACACTTCACGGTGGTTCCCCAGGAGCCTGTAGGGTTGTTCAGCTCCAAAATATTATTAGTCCACAGTTTGTCCAGAGGAATCAAGGACTCCTGGATCAGGAACTGGAGACAAACACTGGCCTAAGAGGAGCCATCTCTGCAGCAAGGTGTGATGGTCCTCCCACAACATTGCAAATAAGGCAGCAGTTCTAGCTAGTTCTAGCTAGACACATTTCATCTACAACACCCTGCTTCACCTTTGGCTCAGATACATTGAAATAAACTACTTAAATTCCCATCTTCTTTCAAGAAGAAGTATAACCACTTCCACAGGAAGGAAACTAGGCCCAAGTGTGTGACCACAGGAGCCAAATTTTGTGTGGAAGGATCCACAGGTTGGGAAAATACTGAAGAACAGCATTGTGGTTGCATTTCCATGGTGCTATGGAGCTCATAGCTAGTCCTTGAGCTAATACTTATTGTGTTGGCACTGATTTGGATTAGGTGGCCTGAGCTGAGCACTGCTCTGAGATAGTTCGCACAGCCGGGCCTTGTCTGGACCTTGCCCTCCAGCCAACTGTTTTGGAGAGGATACTCTTACTGCACAGCCCCTTGTTGCCATGAAGACCAGGCAGCCCTGGAGGACACCTCTGCTTCATGTTCCTAGCACTGGGGTAAAGAATGTAGAGATTATAAACCTTCAAGGGAACATCTCCTTATAGATTTTCTCCCAGTATAGAAACATTTCATTCCATTTTGTTCTTTTCCTGCACTCAGTTGGATTTTTTCTGCCCTATAGAGTTGAGAAGACTCATGGCTGCAGATCTATCACCGGGCTGGCTTCCTTGCTGCAAGACATGCAGGAAAACCAATAAAATGAGTGGTGTGCATTTCCCCATCAGTAACCATATATTTAGTCCTTTGGAACAAAAAAGACTAGTTAAATCAAAGCAGAGCATTACTATATGTCTATTAATTAATTTGTTGAACATGATTCCCATATAATCATTAAAAATATTAAAATGGACAATGTATTTTCTGTGCAGTAGGTTATTTCTAGTAACTGACACCAGCTGACATCAACACCAGTGGTAAAAGGTTTATTTTAATTCTCTCTTTTATTTTAGATCCCATCACAAATTAAAGCTGCTTTTCCACACTTAAGATAAGCCACATTTTTATTTAGAATTAAAAAAAACAACAAAACAAAAACAAAACAAATAAACAGAACAAACAAAAAAAAAACCTCCTCCCCTTTAGGTAGACTTTGAAAAGCTATCATTCTTTGTCACCAAAATGCTCATTCTGTCCCAAGTGCTCAGTCCTTAAAGATGAGGAAAGGCTAAGACACCTGGAGCTGTTTACTCTTGAGAAGACTGAGAGGGGATCTTATTAATGTCTATAAATATCTGAAAGGTGGGTGTCACGAAGGAGGGGCCAGTCTCCTTTTAGTGTTGCCCTGTGATAGGACAAGGGGCAATGGATGCAAACTAGAGCACAGGAAGTTCCACTTCAACTTGAGGAATTGAGTGAGACAGTATGTATGCATGTATGTGTGTGTCTATACATATATAAAGCATTTAATGCAGTCCATTCAGTCTCTTATGGGATCAAGTAATTGCAACCATGATGTGAAAGAGTAATAATAATAAGCAATCTAGGATGTGCAGAATAAAAAGAAAGAGGGAGGCCTGCAAGATTAACAAAATCACTGTTTCTTGATTCCTTAATGCAATCTTAATTTAATATTCTGATCAGGAATTAAGACAGAGTTGTGTTAAAAGATTTGCTTGGTTTGTGAAGGGTTTTTGCATCATAATAATTATTCCTTGACAGTCATATTTTCTAAACTGAGGACACTGAATATGTACTCTCTTAAAATATGGCACAGAAAGGTTTCTACTGCTTTAGCAGGTCTGTGCTAGCTGCATTAGCAAGTCACAGAATCACAGAATCATAGAATGGTATCTTTAAAAAGCTTAGAATTTGTTTTGCATATTATTGGATTGATCAACAAATATTGACTGTGATTCATTTTAGATACTTCCCAAATTAAAAAAATATGATGTTTGTCCTGGCTTATTCTACATATGAGCAGAAAAAGTCAAATTGTGATCTCTGCTCAGGGCTTTCTTGTGGTTCCTTGAAATTTTAATTAATAAATAAAGTAAGCCTGAAATGACAGTGAGGTGTACTTGTTTGTAGGCTGCTCCCTGAGATACGTCACTTGAATACTGATTTCTTTCTATTGAGAAGCAGCAGGAAGATTTTTATGGTTTTTGTTGAAGAAAAAAATGTCACATTTAGTCACTTCATGCATGTAAAGCCTTTCTTCTTCCCCTTTGACAATAACATTCTTACTTTTCCTTTCAGTTTTTTTCTAGTGTGTTTATATGCCGTATTACACTCTCTAATTTCCTTTTATCTTTTCTTTATTTTGCAATGTCTCAGTACATGTCTCTTTAAGACAAGTTAATTTAGTCAATTACTCCAGTTTGGTTTCAGATAAAATCTTTAATTTATCCAGGCCCCTCTTTATTCTTTCTAAGATCGTCTTTCCATTAATTTAATGAAACATTCTAATTCTCCATTTTAGGAAAAAGCTAATTTCACTCACTTGCACAGACTTTCTCCATGTTTTCCCTCTATTGCATGTTTTACTTAAACTAAAGCATGTTGGGATTGCTGATGCTCTTACACACTAAGAGCAGCTTCGCTTTCCTGCACTGCCTGAAAAAGTCACAGATCCGTCTGCCTTCTCCTGCAGTTCTGTACAACAGGGTAAATGATGGGTTCCCAAAGACATGAGAAATTCTTCCTGTCCAAGTATGTGAGTACCCACATGCCACAGTCACTGCAACCATTCTGTATCTTGCAAAGGTACACTTGAGCAGCACAGCATTGAGGATTGCTGTCCGGGCCTGGATGGAACACTGGTGGGACACTGGCTGCCTATAGATCAGCAAGTAGAGGCAGGTGTGTCATATGGTCATGCTGGTGTTTCTCCAGTATTGGATGTCGAATTATAGAACCATACAATAGTTTGTGTTGGCTGGGACCTTTCAAGGTCATTTAGTCTAACATTCCCTGCAGTGAGCGGGGACATCTTCAACTAGATCAGGTTGATCGAGGCCGCTTCCAGCCTGACCTTGAATTTTTCCAGGAATGCAGCATTTACCACCTCTCTGGACAACCTGTGACAGTCTTTCACTACCCTCACTACAAAAAATTCTTATTAATATCTAGTCTAAATCTACCTTCTTTTAGTTTAAAGTTATTACCCCTTGTCCTATTGCTATAGGCCCTACTGACAAGTTTGTCCCCATTTTTCTTATAGGCCCCCTTTGAGTAGTAAAAGGCTGCAATAAGCTCTTCCCAGAGCCTGTGCTTCTCCAGGCTGAACAACCACAACTTTGCATTTCCAGGCTTTTCCATCCCTCTGATAACTTTTGCGGCCCTCTGCTGGAGCTGATCAAACAGGTCCATGTTTTTCCTGTGCTGAGGACTCCAGAGCTGGATGCAGCACTGCAGGGGGGGTCTCACCAGAACAGAGGAGAATTCGGTCCCTTAAACTTGCTGGTCACGCTTCTTGTGATGCAGCCCAGGACACGGTTGGGCTTCTGGGCTGGAAGTGCACATTGCTGTTGCAATGTTGCAAAATTGTCTTAAAGCCTCTCCCTCTCTTCTTACCTAGGATTTTGTTTGTCATGAGTATTTCATATCCTGGTGGTTCCCTGGGCTCTGCCAGGGACTAGTTTTGCCTCCCCCAGCAATTTGCTCTCCTATGCCTTGTTTTTCTCATGTATGAAATGTGCAAGATAAACCCATTGCAAAACAGCTTGACCACCAATAGTGCTAAAGGGCATGAAGCAATAGAAAAGAAGATATTGGTCATTACTTTAAGTAATTATACTGCTTCAGAAATGTCTTTCCTTATTTAGCAATTTTCTCACTCATCTCATTCCTCCCTGGGTACATTTAAGTGGTCTTAGAGACAGAGTTTAACCATGTAACAAGTCCCTGGCTATTGTTCCCTTGTACTATTGAAATGTTGTAAAAGTGCAAAGTGCTACTCTGTTGGTACTTCAACACATAAACATACTGACAACAGGATCAGGAAAGTGAACTTGCCAAAACTCAATCAAAATAAATCAATTTTTTAAAAATTCCATGCAACTGTTTTTAGGTGGCTTATCATGCTCACCACAAAACTCACCTTGAACATAAGAACATGGAAGTGAGTTGGTGGTTGCAGTGCTCAGAGCCAGGAAGATATGGAGGACTTTAAAGAGATGGTGATTGCTAGGAGAAAGAACACCTAAGCTCCTGGATCTGTGGGTTAAAATATATCCTTTAAACCTGTTAATAACAAAAACCTGAAACACTCAAAAAAATTGAACTTGTTTTATTAAGAATGAGTTTGCTTTTTTCACAGACTTAAAAAAAAAAAAGAAAAAAACCAAAACTTTTTCAGCAAAATAACCCAGAAGACCTCAAAAAGCACTGTGTACATTTTTAAATGATACCTCATGAAAGATGTATTTGGGATTGTATTCGGTTCTCCATCTTTATAAATAAATCTCATGACCTAAAGTGTTCTTTTGATAAACTGTTTCTGTTTTTTGTACTGGGAGTGTATCAAGGACTGGGCTTTCATAATTTTTCTGGGTTAGTAATTTTTAAGTGCTAAGAATCCCAAAACATATCACAGAAGATTGTTCTACTGTCACTCTGCATAGTATTGGAATATGTGGTCTAGACCCTCAGCTGCAGTGTAGCAGGGTATTTTAGGCGAAGCCCATTTGGTTCAGTTTAGCTTTGGTTACAAATAAAGATTCTCTCTATTTCTGTGCAGGATATTGACCTAAACTTCTCAAAATTAAATCCATTTTTGCAAAAGCACTTCAAAAAACAACCTCCTCATAGAATACCACCAATTTGAACTACATTTGCAGAGATAACCCCATCACAGTGGACTCACATTTGGAATAATATTTACATATTCAATTTTTCCTATCATGAAGTGCTCTATCAACTGTTACATTCCAATAACCATGAACGTAAATGAGTGCAGACTTCAAATGGACAATCATTAACCTGTGCTGTAATGATTATGCAACATCCTTCAAATACTGAATGTTCTGAATGTGATCAAGTGATTCTTTCTTGTTATTTTGACTTTCATACTAATTATTAAACTTTAATTACCCATTATGGGTATTTATTAATATTTATTGCACATTATTGTCATTGTTCATGAGCTTTATAAAAGGAGCTATAGTTGATGCAGAAAAAAACCTATTAAATTAAATGTTCATTTACATGTTTTTGCAGGGACCTATTTTTAAAACAAATGAGTATGAGTCTGCTTTTCTATTAGGTGCTATGTTTATAAATATTGATTTAATACACATTAGTCTTCTTGACTGCACTTCTGTGACTTTCTATACCTTTCTCTATAAGCATTTTCTCCCCTGTTAAGATTACCAGTGTGAACAGAAGAAAAACCTGTTGTTAGAAAAACAAGCAAACAAAAAGTTTCTACCAGTCACATCAGCACTGAAAGTTATTGCCTGTGGTTTGTACTTCAAGAAGATGGAAGTGACACATGCAAGAAATGAGTGCTTAAGAAATAAACAAGGAAACAAATAAATACATATTTCATTTATTATTTTCTCCAAATATTGAGGCAGGATAAAGCTAACTGACTTTTCAGGAAGCACACACAGATTAGCTCATTTTTGAAGTGTTTAAACTCAGCAACATGGCCCAGTAGGGTATTCAAAAAGTGTCTGTGCCAGGACTAAAAAGAAGGGGTTTTTCTGTCACAGGATTTGGCCTGAATGCAGTCCTTCAGTGGGACATTTATGGATGACAGAAGCAAACCCACCAAAGCCAGAATGACACCTGGAAGCTGCCCATGGGTAGCTGTTAAAGACACATTATGGGCTTCTTATATCTCAAACTGATCCCCTCTGTGGAGAATATTTTACACAAAGATGCAAAGAATAATTTTCCAACATCTCCAATTTTTGGTAGCCACATACATCTTTTTCCAAATCCATGTAGTCCAGAGTTTCTCCTTCCTTTTGGAGCGCAGCTAAAAGTCTTACAGAGCTGATGTATCTGCCATGTATGCACGTAAACTAAGTACCTTTGCACTTTGGGAGAGTTCAAGGAGACTGTCCTATCAGCAGTTCATTAAGTGTTCAGAGGCTAGTGAGGAGTGGAAAATACTTAGTCATTCCCCAGCCACCTTGGTGTCCATAACCTGGTCCCTCTCAAAGGAGTTGAGTCTTATAAGTGGCAGATTTACTGAGCCAGAAAGAGACACAAAAAGGAGCATAAGATCTTAGCCTATTTCTTGAGATGTTCAATGCTAATAATGAAAACTCTTCCTCTCAGTCTTTTTAAAAGGCTTCCAGAGTAGTGCCATGGTGAATAGATGTAGGAGATCTCCTAGGAAGCAGATGTCTTTTCAATTTCATGCAGGAAGATGCAGGGTCTGAAGTGGGGTTTTCTATTCCCATGTACTCAATGAAATCTGGTGTATGACAAGGATTAGTATTACTCTTCCTCAAACTACAGGTTTTAATTTATTTTTAAAGAAAAAACATAAACCTATATATTATAGAAGGCATTTTCAATATAGGATCCTTATAGCTCTGTGTCAAAGTGTTGAATCCACACAAAGGGGGTTTTAAGTACTGTCTTTACCTGTGTGGGATGGTCTGATTTGCTGCCTGATTCAGAAATCAGGGCTGTGGATGCCAACGTGATGGGGAGTGATCTGAGAGGTAACAGTGTCAATGCCTAGAAGCATAGCTCCACAGTTTTTGAAGGATGAGGAATGGGGAAAAGTATTGAGTCCCATGGGAGGTTTTAACCATGAAACACACTGAGGTAGCAGATCTCTGGGCTGAAGCAGAACAATGTTGCAGATAGTGAGCAGAGCAATGAGTAGGCTGGTTTTCAAAGACTAGGTTGAGATAGTGGGGTAATACAGTAGGTTTAGGGTAGCACAAAGCTTTGCAAGTGGTATCATGGTCCAGGGCTTGGTTTAAAATATAAAAGAGCAAAGTGTGGCATCACACATGTACCAGGTCAGACAGTAAGGTAGTACATTGGGTCCAGAACAATTCTGGCTGTCAGATTCCTTGAAAAAATTGTCCAATTTTTTGAAATCTTTTATTCAAAACCATTCCTTAAAATGTAACTGTTGGTAGCTTTTGGCTTTCAGCAGTTTGCTGAGGCAGCCTCCAGTTGAAGGTTGACTTAGTTCAGTGCCACCAGGCTGTGTCCTATTGGTATGTGTGCTCCCCAGCAGGACTGAGCTCAGGGCATGTACTCTCTTAGCACAAATGTAAATTCAAATTTCAGCCCCAGACCTGAGCCCCATGCACTTGCTGAAAACATTCTCAGCAGGAAAATTGATATTTTGAATATTTCTAAAAATTAAACACTAAATGGATGCATGTGTGCTATGTAAATGAATTTTTGAGATTATTTTGACTAACAGTAGACAAAATAAGTTTTTGCAGCATCTCCCCTTGTACAGGCCAAGTCTTTTCAGAAATGATCACATATTCCTTTCCATTGTTTTGATGTGACTTTAGACCCCAGTAGAACTAGTCATGTCTACAAGCTTCACCACTTTTAAAGGGTGCCACTTTTGGAACAATGTATGATGTGGTGTTAATGCTACAATAGGACTCTATAATCTGTGGTTATATTTAAACCTCACATAATCAGATGCCATACAAAGGTTTGAAAAGCCTTGCTTTTCTGTGCATAGCTGGATGGCTCCTGCTTCCCTAGAAGCCCATAAGAACATTGATTTGAAACAAAGCACACTCAGGATGCCAGGAGGCAGGTGCAGCATCTGGTTTATACACACTTACATGCATACTGACATCATTCTTACAGTTTCATGTAAAAATAATCTCAGGATTTACTTCCATATAGTCCAAATCCCCCTTTTCCAGTATGATAAACTCCACCATGCCTGTTCAGATTTCCAGGTGTCATTTAAGAATCTGAAGTGCTCCTGAAATGAGAGGCAGAAAAGCTAAACTTGCTTCCAAAATAGATTACCCCAGGCCCTCTGCACAACAGAGCTGGCCAGTGGATTTGGCCTGGATGTATATCCACCTATTTTCTGAGGGCAGAGGGTTGATACATTATTTTGTTTTGTTATTTTCTTGAAATATCATTCTGATTGACATCTGAGTAAAGCGCATTAAAAAACTGATGAATGTGTTTCACCAAGAAGTACTGCAGAGGTGTAATCTTTGACCTGATTTCCCTGCAAATGTGCAAGAGAGGTTTCTATGAGCACAGCAGGATTTTTACAGCTCACATTTCTGCTCCGTGACGCTCTCAGAGGGGAAAACTGCATAGAAAAACATTAGATGCACGATTAGATAATATCATTAGAATTTAAGATAAACTTTTTTTTCTTCACAAAGACAAACCCTCATTATTTAAAATGTGTTTCATCCTCTAGTTTCTCCATAGGAGATACTTCCGCAAGCTACCTGCCAATAGAAATTAAAGCTTAGTTTGCAAGAAAAGCGGGTTTAATTGCCAAAGTACTATTTATAGGAAGTCTCCCATGAGGATTACTGAGCTGCAAGAATGCAGATGAAGCAAAATGAGGGCAGCAGGAAATGTGATGCACTTTGGCTAAACAACTCTGTCAGGCTCCATAGGTGCGGGTGTCCTAACAGCACCAGTGACAGCCTGACGCTGCTTCCCCCACGGAGAGCTGGGTGTTTTAGACACTGTGACAGCATGTCCTCAGAAATTTCATAGCAAAACATCTTCTTTCTCCAAGTATTCACTCTCTCCTCTCACCACCCAATAATGATAATAACTGAGAATCTCATCCTTGGGGGTTTGCTGGCTTTTTGTGTTGGCGGATTATGGTTGTCCCCATCCCAAAAAGCTTTACAGGGGAGCCCCAGTTCTGCCCCAAAAGGGGCTGGAAGGCTTCAGGTGAGGAAATTAGTCCTGCATTTCACTGCACACCTTGCAGCAGCACGTGGGTGAGTTTATCTCCCATCTTAGCATTTCTCAGGAAACAAAGAATAACATGACAGGTAATGAAAGACAACAACAGTGGATCTAAGGGTGAAAGTGGGGCCTTCAGTTCTCCATCACAGCCTGCCTCCCTCGTGACCTCCAGCTGCCTAGTGTGGAGTGAAAACCAGGTGCTGTGAAGAGGGAATCAAAGAATCCTATAACAGTCTGTGTTGGAAGGGACCTTTAAACGTCCTGTAGTCCAACACCCTGAGCAGGGACATCTTCAGTTAGATAAGGTTGATCAAGGCCCCAGCCATCCTGAACTTAAAAGTTTCCAGAGTCGGGACATCTACCACCTCTCTGGGCAACTGTGCCAGTGTTTCACTACTCTCATCTTAAAAAAATGTTCTCCTTATCTCTAGTCTAAATCTTCCCTCTTTTAGTTTAAAACCATCACCCCTTGTCCTATCACAACAGATATGCTTAATGCCCTCTCTGCCTTTACTTCTGTGCCTCTTCAGCTGCCCCGTTTTACCTACACAGTTCACCTGTCCTATTTGCCTTCTTAAACAACATATTCCCCAATTTCAAAGGGAAGCCTACTGGGAAAATGGGAATTTTATGTTTTGCTGTTAATTTTTCATACTCTTCATTATCATCATCATCAAGTAGAGCAAGAACATGCTGGGGCCTTTTGGCAAAGCAGGAACTAAAAATAGAAATGTCTTGACCCAACATTGATTAAGATGAAATGTTTCACTAAGCTTAAAAAATATTTCTAAATGTTTAATACAAATTTTAGAATTAATTGTAGATAGAAATTGTTTATACTTAATTTAAAAAGTTAAAATAAATTGGTTTATTTTTAAAAAATATTTTCAGCTTTGGTTGAAGAATAATTTAGCTCATCTGACAGAAATTCACAGGAAAATAGATGTTGTCAAATCTACATTTTCACCGAAGGGTTTCCAAAGACATCCAGACAGGTCTTGAAAGTGTCCAGAGAATGAGACTCCACAACCTCTCTGGACAGCCTGTTCCAATGCTCTGGAACCCCTACAGTAAAAAAGTTCTTCCTCATGTTGAGGTGGAACTTCCTATGCTCAAGTTTGAGTCCATTGCCCCATGTCCTGTCACAGGGCAGGTTGTCCCTGCCTTCTTGATGCCCAGCCTTCATGTATTTATAGACATAATTTCTATAATGTACTTTTATATTAGGTCCCTCCTCAGTTTTCTCCTCTCTAGACTGAAAATCCCCATCAGGCCTTGAAGCCAGAACTTTAGGAAAATAAATGAAACGCACAGGGAAAGAATTAGACTGAAACAAAGGTTGTCCACATGCACATGTCTACAGGAGGACAAGCTGTCTAAGCTTCTGTTATAATCCATGGAGATGATAGTATGTTGATAGTCAGAAAGACCAACAGCACAAACTCTCAATAGTGTAATACTTAATTTAATGTTTAGTTTCATAATTTCCAGACCATCTTTTTATTTGAGCAGATAGAACAGCTGCAGTAAAAAAGCATCATGTGAACTTTGGCAAGTATTGAAAGAAAACAGTTCATCTTGCAAAATAGACCCATGTGTGTTATGTACATTGGGACAATAAATGTCCTTGTTTTGCCTGATTGAAAGCCACCTCAGCCTGGAGCCCTTCACCTTTTCTGATGGTGCCCTAGTAAAATCTTAATGCATGCAAGTTGCTGCACATTTCAGTGCTGAATCAGGGCAGATATTTAATGACCTAGATACAGAGATATATAACAACAGCTTTCAGAAACCAAATTCTTAGAAGACAGATCCATTTTTTCCGCCATTTTTCTCTGGGGCAATCTGGAAAACAGAGCATGTGTGCTCATAAAGTGAAGAAAGAACTGAGCATCTGTGAGAGTGAGAAGAATATTGAATCTTGCATCACTCAGTATTTCAACAGCCAGAAGTATGTCACTTACAATTTCTCACAAACCTTCATTTTCCTCCTTATTTTTCTCTATTTCTTGCCTCTTTAACACCTGCTCTCTTACAGGATTCAATGGAAAGAGTCCCACTCACTCTCATTGACTTTAAATCTAGTTTTAGAAACAGGGATGAGCCCACACTAAATCCAGGAGCCTTCTAGCTTTGAAGCTTGAGGATATCCAGATCTGATCAAGGCTTGGCTCCTCCTCATTTGAAATAGTTCTGTATTTTCCCATCCTACTGACTGGATCTTTGTTCTTAGCTGGCAAAGGGACAACGTGGTGATGCACAGCTGAACCACACTCCCCAAACAGAAGGCCAACAAAAACCAGGGTCTGCCTCTATGGCTGACTCACAAGCACCAGGAACAAACTGTAACGTGAAGGTTTCGAGGTTAAGCATCTTGTTCAGAATCCTGTGAACTGTGCTCTCTGTTGGATATGTTCTTGCCAAAAATTATCAGTTCTAATTAATCTAAGACAGAAAGAGAACTATTTTTTAAACAGACCTCAAAAATTATTCTTTTAAGGCTGGTAAATCTATGCTAGCCAGTTATCGGTGCCATGTTCGGAAGCTCAGACAGAGCAAAATTATGCTTCAGATTAATGTATTGAGCAGTTCAGAGGTTACACAAACAGCTGTTTCTCAAGCAGGCACACTACAAAGCTTAACTGTTCATTGGAAGGGCAGATAGAGACTAGCTAATGTCCCAGTGGGTTAACTTTTATTTGTTTCTGATTGGGAGATATCCAAATGTGACTCCACACTACTGATGGCCTCCCTTAGCAGGGGCAGAAAGTTTAACCTCTGGAGCCAGTGTGATTTTACCAGTGTCTGGGAAAAAATCCACAACAAATCTTCACTGCCTCTGACATAATCTGCAAAATGTTGCATTTACAGAATCAAAATTTAAAAATACTGGAGAAAAAAAAAAAAAAAAAAAAGCTGAAAAAATAAGCTCAAATAGGCTGACTATAGGCAAAAAAACCCCAAACACATAAAACCTCTGAATCAAACACTGATTGTGATATGTTGCAACTCTGATATTTAACCAAGAGCAACCATTTCTTTGAAAGTGGTTATATGTGACAAGCATGCTGAATGAAGTATATTCTAAATGCCAGATTACTCAATGGAAAAAGCACAATGCACACTGTTTAGTCACTTGATATGTTTGTAAGTGTTTCAGCAAAGCACCCGAGTTCCTCTTTCAGAGCAGCAGCCACCCACTTTGGAACAATGCTCAAATGCCTACTCCGTGTAAAAGAACTGGTTATGTGAAAAAGCAAACAAACAAAAAACTAAACAAAGCAAAAAAAACTCGATCTAGATTGGAACATAATTAAAAACAAACAAAACAAAACAAGATAGAAAAACTGAAAACCATAATTAATGGATTTAATGGCAAAGTCCTATTAGTTGCAGAGAGTGACATAGATTTGCTTTTCAAACCTCATGAGAAACATTCAGATGACACGTTTTAGAGAACTTCTTTCTGCCTAATATTCAGAGTTTTGTGTATCTAGAACTTCAGAAAAAGTGTCTCCATTCACCATTCAGTTCAGAAAAAAAACAAGGCTAAGCTATGTAGGCTGGAACTGACCCAATGATAACTGTGGAGTTTTCTGGAGCTTCATGGATACATGAAAGATTTCAGTGCAATAGTGTGTTTTCTGTGACCTGTAGTGACTTCTCTGACAGCTTTCCTGCCATTACCCCATCTGATCCAACCATGATGAGGTGTGACTAGAATATAACCCTGGGGGGTTATAATCCTGGACACTTTGATTTCAAAACTCACAGCTTCATGAAGTGATCTCTACTGATCACTAAGAAAAGATACTGGTCCAGAGAATCAGGACATATTGCAGCCTATACTCAGAATCAAGGAGAGAAATCCCTAACCCTCTGAAGTACTGCACCTCTAAAACTACTTATATACTTAAATTAAGGTGTGTGATAGAGGATCTTGCAGTTTCCAGTTTTATAGTCTTGATACAACTTAACAGGATTTATTGGCCTCCTAAAGGTGCTCATGGTGAGTATCTCACCTTTCTCACTGCTCACAGTTCATTGCCTTTTCAATGCCATCCTGTAGTTCACCATGCACTTAGACGATGGGGGCAAAGTAACACCAGCCAGGCAGCCTTGGGGACTTTGGTTGACCAAGTGGGAGCACAGACTGGTTTTGTGGAGGTCAGGCTGTGGTGACTAAAAAAGTCACTAAAGTGACATAGATACAACCTCACATGGACCCACGCTATCTATTTTTTAGATCCAACTCCAGCAGAAGGCCGTGCAGACACCGTTCTTGCAAGTGGACTCAGCTGTGCAAGCTCAAGCCCACTAGAAACAATAAAGCTTACGGAACTCAGTGTGTTTTGTGTACATCAGGAATACATCACAGGAGTTTTAAACAGAGTCTCTCATCAGAGAGATGGAACATCAAGAACCTTCATGCTGCAGTTGGATGTCTGTCTGTGACCTTCTTTCTATCAAGAGATCACCAAAAGGTCTCAGAGGGGGTTTGGTGTGACCATGTGACTGCTGGGGTCACTTGGAAAGCTGTCTTGTAGCTTAAAAGCAAGTAACACAGAGACAATTCATACCGAAAAATCTAGGGGGAATAACTGGTTATTAGTTTAGTCCTTGTGGGCAGTATGGAAGAAGTGAGTGATTACAAAGGATAATGTCAAATTGCAACCGGGTTTACTTTTATATTGATAACATCTATTGCTAAATTGTAACAATAACAATGACGTTATCTTGAGAAAAGTGCTTCAAAGTGCCACTTGCCATTTTATTTCTTCTGAGCACTGAGAGGAACACTAGTGGTCTAGCCAAAGAACAGAAGAGATGTAGGTTTGATTCCTAATCGTGCTATGTGTTTCCTGTCTTGCCTTGGGCAAGTCCCTAAATCTGCCTGTGTCTTTTTTCTGCTTCCGTGACATGGGGATCATAACACTGTGTGTCTTCCATCCATCTCTACTTAGAAGGTAAAACCTTTGTGTCACAGACTACTTTCATTAAATGCACATTGGTACCTGTACATGCACAGAGGAGGAGAGAGCTTAAAATTACTCCCATTCTTGTCAGGTCCCAGAAGTACTGAAGTAATAAAAACACTCGTAAATGATGAGATTTATTGAGAATGTACAATACAAGGAGAATGGGATTTTCTAAACAAATATTAATGCTTCCACCTCAGCTTGTAGTCCATAACCACAGCCAAAAGGGAAGATTAGAGCCTTCTTCCCCAAAAGTATCCTGGGCTTCATTCAAAGAAGCATGTCCAGCAGGACTTCTTTGCTCTTTTGAGACCCAAACTGGCATACTGTGCCCAGCTCTGGAGTCCTCAGCATGAAAAAGACAGGGACCTGTTAGAGGAAGTCCAAGGGAGGGATACAGAAATGGTTAGAGGGCTGGTAGGAAGAAATTGAGAGAGCTGGAGTTGTTCAGCCTAGAGCATAAAAGGCTTCAGGAACACCTTCTTGTGGCCTTTCAAGATTTAAAAAGGGCTTATAAGAAAGATGGACAGAAACTTTTTACCAAGGCCTTTAGTGACAGGACAAAGGGCTGTGGTTTTAGACTGAAAAAAAATTGTATGTCTCAATTGAATACAACCAAGACATTTTTTATCATGAGGGTGGTGAGACCCTGCAATGGGTTTCCCAGAGAAGTTGTGGATGCCCCATCATCAGAAATGTTCAAGGTCAGCTGAGACTGGGTCTTGAGCAACCTGGCCTAGTGAAAGATGCCCCTGTCCATGTCAGGGGGAGTTATATATTTAAAAGTCCCTTCCAACCCAGATCATCCTGTGATTCAAATCCTGTTATTCTTAAAGTAGATAGCATGGACAGAGAAATATACAGGCACTTATTTCTTCTAGTACTTATAAAGAAATCCTTTCCATCAAAATTTAGGTGAAGTGGCTCCCCCCTTAGCACTGTGCTTTTTTTGCAAATGGCAACATCACTAGAGACCATTATAAAGCATGTTTCAGGCCCAGAGGATAATGGTTGGTTGGTGCAAGTCAGCAAAGAGAATTGTAACACAAGAAGGTTGAAAGCTCTGACTAAAGATAATATTTTCATTTGACAAAGCTTTGTAGCCATTAGTGACATGAAATGGGCAGGCAGAGCCCCTTACCTCCAGCACTGTGCCTCTGACAAAATCAGTGCTGTTATATTGTTTAGAAGAGAGTGGGAAAACATGGAAGAAGGTAGATTCCTGCCACCTGCACCCTGTTACGTCCTTTACCCTAAAAGCTGGAAAGGAGGCCAAACCCTGAAATACCCTCTTAAAATATTTATGTCAAAAGAAATGCCAGTTTTTGCTTTAAACTGAGATATTTTCTTCAGTCCTTGCATCTGATTGCTTTTCAAGCTCTTGGCCCAATATTTCTTAAAAGCTTAGAACTTCCTTGAAGTTCACTCTATCTGCTTATTTACAGTAGTTCAAATCACAGTCAGTTCCCCAAGTGGGTGTTAAAGCTACTCTGAATAAACTTCACTACTGCCACTGATGGCAGCTGTTCCAGGGACAGACTTCCTTTAGTCTGTGTCCTTTCTTTGGGTGGAAAGTGGTTCCCCTTCCCCTACCTACACCAGCTCAAGCACAAAGGCTCCTCTCTAGAGCAGATAACACTTGCCCCTCCTTGCAGCTCATAGTCTTTGTTAGTTGATTCACCCGTGGGCCAAGCTCAGTGTCCATGCTCCCAAAAGCATTGCTCCAACAATTTGGTTGCTGGAGCCAAAGTTTCACTGTTTATAGAGTTATAAAATCATAGAATGGTTTGGGTTGGAAAGGACCTTAAAGACCATCTAGTTCCAACCCCCCTACATGGATAGGGACACTTCCCAATGGATCAGGTTGCTCAAGGCCAACCTGGTCTTGAAGACCTCCAGGGATGGGGCATCCAAAACATCCCCGGGCAACCTGTTCTAGCATCTCACCACCCTCACAGACTTTTTCCTAATGTCTGACCTGAATCTTTCCTCTTTAACCTTTAAACCATTGCCCCTTGTCCTCTCACTATATACCCATTTAAAAAGCCCTACCCCAGCTTTCTTGTAGGCCCCCTTCAGATACTGTGTAGATACAAGTATAACTTGTACACCAAAGTTACTCTCCTCAACCTGGTTGAGATGCACAATAATGAAACTCAGCACAGAAGCAGTTTCTAAACCTTGCTTTGTATGCTATGGGCAATGATCTTACACCCACTGAATTTATCAGCATGTTTTTTACTGACCTCAGAAGTCACACATTGAGACCTAAGTGAATTATCATTTCCTGCTAGGAAATTATATTGTTTCACTCTGCAGACTCAAGCAGTTCTATTTTATTTTATTTCTTTTTCATTTTTTTTGCCTCCATTCATGGAACATTTGTTTTGGAGCTACATGAACTGCTGAAAGCTCTCACCACTTGCTGGTGTTTCTGAAGGTTAAAATGATACACTCAGAGAGCTTTTTACACTATTGGAGAAAAATGAAAAAGAAGAAGAAATAAAAATCATATTTTTGTGATTATTTTTTTCCATGAATACTTACACGTTGTTGCATTAGTCATCTCAAATTTACTTTTTTTTAGTCTCCAGTTTCCTAACTTTCATCACAGCTTGACAAAACTGGAAAATAATAGAAAAATTATGGAGTTCTGTCTCATCATCTGACCAATATAATGCTACTCTATGGTTTTTCACCAAAACTAGACCAAATCCTTTTCCAATAGGAAAAAGATCCTCTCTCATTCTCATTCTTGAAATTCTAATCTGGTTTCAAACTATGTATATCTGAAATGGTAGGAACCATAAGCTCCATATTGACCCATGATCATAAAAGATTGTTGTAAAAAACAGCCATCAAACTATGACCATAAGTGTCTCCTCAGAGCAGACCAGTGGACAATCCAAATCAAGAACCCTTTTCCAACAATGTGAAGTCAAGATACTCCTTAGGATGAGTACAAGATCACAGCAGAATCATTGATTACACTGATACTTTCCACAGATAGAGAACACTGGCCAGTGGCAATAATAAAGTCTTAAATTACACTTCCCCAGGCCTCATGTTTCTTAGACTAGCCTGTACAATCACACAGAACAAGTAACCCTGATGACTTTGAAGTACAGGGTCTTGCAGATCTTCAGCAAGACTTTGACTTGCCCCTTCTTGCTCTCTATGACCATGAGTTCCCTTCTTGATTACAGAGTAGACTGGGGTGGATTTTGGCACATCATCCCCTAGCTCTCTGAAATTGTGCAAGGGGTGATGAAGCAATGTCTGACCTATTAAAAGTGGCACAGGTTATTTTCCCATGGGAGCAAGTGGAGGGGCAGGGAATGAATTTTATAAAAGCAATCAGTAAAAAAAAAAATATCTATTTCTATGGATGGTGTTTCTGTAGCATAAGATTTTCTTTCCTTTCCCCTTTCCTTTCTCCTTTCCTTTCTCCTTTCCTTTCTCCTTTCCTTTCTCCTTTCCTTTCTCCTTTCCTTTCTCCTTTCCTTTCTCCTTTCCTTTTCCTTTCCTTTCCTTTCCTTTCCTTTCCTTTCCTTTCCTTTCCTTTCCTTTCCTTTCCTTTCCTTTCCTTTCCTTTCCTTTCCTTTCCTTTCCTTTCCTTTCCTTTCCTTTCCTTTCCTTTCCTTTCCTTTCCTTTCCTTTCCTTTCCTTTCCTTTCCTTTCCTTTCCTTTCCTTTCCTTTCCTTTCCTTTCCTTTCCTTTCCTTCCCTTCCCTTCCCTTCCCTTCCCTTCCCTTCCCTTCCCTTCCCTTCCTTTCCCCTTTCCCCTTTCCCCTTTCCCCTTTCTTTCCTCTTTTCTCCTTTCCCTCCTTTCCCTCATTTCTTCTTTTCCCTTTTCCCCCTTTCCTCCTTTTCCCCTTTCCCCTTTCCCCTTGCCTCCCCTTCCCCTTCCCCACCACCTTCTCTTGATCAACTAACCTAGCAAATACACTATCAACTTTCCTTTTCCCTTTCCCTTTCCCTTTCCTTTTTTTCTTTTCATCAAGTGATGTGAGAGACCCACTTGTGGTTGCAACCTGTCCAGTGTTTAGTCTGAGGTTGAAAAAAAAACATTTCATAATAAATACACAACTGGTAAAAAAAAATAAATCCTGTTTCTGCAGGTTCTTGGAGAACAAGGCATCATTCACCCCCAACTCAATGGCTTTGGAGCAAATAAACCAGCAAATACAATGAATGCATTTCTGTTTTGTTGTTGGGGGAAAAAGTTCATTCCTGGGATCACACTGGGGGGAAAAATACAACTTGCTTATGAAAATGATGAATTCAAGCCTGGGGCAAACGCATGACAATCCTTCATTTACCTGAGAAAGAGAAATAGATCTGAGAGATACTGCACCCAAGGAAAATCCCAGTTCATGTGTATTTCCATAACTTCTTTAGCATAAACCAAATATATTTAATTAAAATATTGGAACGAACCCGACTGTTTTATAGGCAGCCTCCTGTCACTGATCAAAACCACTTTCTCCCTCTTTGAATGTTTTGTCTTCTAAAAAATTAACGAGTGCAGGTTTTTTCCCCTCTGTTTTGCCTGAAGCAAAACAGTATGTTTACCTGCCAAAGGCAACCATTTTTGAATTGGTTTTCTTAAGAAAAGCAGTCACCAGTGTTCAAAGCAATCAACATGAGCTCCTTTTTACTTGAAATGTTTTTCTGAGCAGCACAAACCTACTTGACATCTGGAAAGTTCCACCTGTTCTGTGCACTAGCTGATCACCAGGAGACATATTGTAAATCCAAAAGTAGATGGAAAAAAATGATGGATGTGAATGAGTACATGCAAGAGCAAAAGAGAAATGAGAGAAAACACAGCAAATAATGAGGCCAAAATCTTATTAACCCATTAAGAGTATGGAAATTTTTTTATAGCATTTGTCAGCAAAACAAACAAGGCTCCTCAGCCTGGAGAAGAGAAGGCTCCGGGGAGACCTTATAGCAGCCTTCTAGTACCTGAAGGGGCTACAGGAAAGATGGAGAGAGACATTTCACCAGAGAGTGTAGTGATAGGAGAAGGGGCAAAGGTTTTAAACTGAAAGAGGGAAGATTTAGGTTAGACATCAGGAAGAAATTCTTCACCATGAGGGTAGGAGGGCACTGGAATAGGTTGTCTAGGGAAATGGTGGCTGCTCCTTCCCCGGAGGTGTTCAAGGCCAGGATGGATGAGGCTTGTGCAGTCTGGTCTAGTGTAAAGTGTTCCTGTTCATAGCAGGGAGGATGGATCCTGATAATCTTTAGAAAGGTTGGACTAGATGATCCCTGAGGTCCCTTCCAACCTGGCATTCTATGATTCTATGATTTTTAAGGTGCTTTTCAAACTTAATCATTCTATGACTCTAAGATTCTATGTATAAGTACGCCCAAATCTGCTCATCCATGTATTTGTTGATAAGGCTGTTTGATTCAGAGTTTGGAAAACAGGGTGGAAGAAACCATGAGGTACCTATAAATACCTGGAAAACAACATAGAACATTAAAACCAAATGTTACCTTGATTTTCATTGCTGATTTCAACAATTGCATCGTTAATATCAGCTTACAATGTGCACCAAAACCGTCAAATACTTCATCCAAAATGCCAAACCATAGCTTTGGATATGTTGATTCACCTCAGATAATTCCTAGAAGCCCCACTTTGTTTTATAAATTCTAGGGCAAATTGATCAGGACAATACAAAAAAATAACTATTTGGATCAGAGACTTTTAGGAAGAGTGAGTTTGCACCTCAGATTCATTTTCAGGAGTGCTTCAGTGTAATTCCTTGTAATTGATGATATTAAATTGCATCTTGACAGGACTGAGGAGTTGCAAGGTATAAACTGTGAGTAGATAAGCTACTGATCCAACATCCTCTATGTTGTCAAGGCAGAGAAGGAGGATTCAGAAATGTTAATTAGAAACAGTCCAAGGTAGTTCCCTCACTGTCAGATTTAGATTAGTAGTTGGGGTAAAAAGAGAGCAATTGAGTCTATATAAGCATCCAGGTCCACCAAAGCTCATCTGGTGCCTCTGAAGAGATGCAGTTATCCTCAGCTGATGTTTTATCTGTACACCTGACTCTCACCATCAACCTTTAGCTACAGAGCAGGATTCCTACTATGGTAGAGATTTCCCCATTGGCAGGGCATGGTACCCAGTGCGTGTGGGAATGATCAACATTTCCCCCCAGCACCAGTGCTCAGCAGTCCTGGACAAATATCACATCCAGCTCTTTCCTTGAGTACAGGCTTTCCTCTTTCCTTGTGTGACATTCCCAGAGATAAAGAAGGTTCCTTAATGCCCTTTAACACAAAAAGGGAGCATGAAGAGTATGAGAGGGTATTTGTAACAACCAGGGTTGTGAGTCAAGGGTGCCTTAGTAAATCAGCTGGAATTACCTTTCTCAAGCCAGAGACTAGTTTGGGGTGTCCAAGTCCAAAGTCTTGACTGGTTTCCATTTCTATTACTCTTTTCCATTTCCTATGATTTACTATATTGGAGAACTTGAATGGTGTTGCATAGTGAAGCACACCACAGGAATTTATTTTTTTTAAATTTGGTGAAAGTGATACTAGATCAGTTCTGAACAATCAAATGGTCTTTGTTGAAGTAATTAGGGGCTTTTTTCAGGTCCTGCTGGTCCTGTAGATTCTCTGCAATGAGATCTAGTAACCACCTAATGCCTTTGGGGAAAATACAAACACCTGGATCTGCTGAATAGCTCAAACTTAAAACTTGCCAGAGTTAAAAGTAAGAGTAATTCATCCAATCAACAGATATAGCTGCAGTAAAACACCTTTTAGGATTGATAACATACCAGAATCAGAGCAGATGTAGGAAATAAGGACCATAAGAAATCTGGGAAGCAAACAGTCAGCATAGACTGTCTGAGTAACTCACAACACAGTGGTGATTTGAGCTGACAAAATGTTATTGGAGGGATCACTCTCTTCAACACTGTTTGCTTTGGGAAGTCAGGGAGAGATTTATTATGGCTGAAAGCCTTTACAGCTGTCAGATATAAGTGCTAGTTAAAAGGAGAGAATATAGTAGCCTGAATTAACAATGGGAGCTTGAATCTGAATACATGCGAAAGCATGAGGCTTTATCTGACTGAGGGCATCATCAAAATCTTGCTTTGAAATGCATTACTTTTAGATCACCTTACATACTGCCAAGGTGTGTTTATTTTTCATGCATTTTGCCTTTATTAGAGTACATATTAGTGACAAAGAAGGGGTGTTACCATCAGACTAAAAGCTCCTAATGAGATCTCCAAGCTGTGTCTTTCTTAGAGCAGGGCTGTTAGAAACAGGTTTCTTCACCACTGACTTTACTATGACTGAAGGATCTGGGTAAACACACACTGCTAAAACACTGTACAGGGGTATCACCTGAAACTTCATTAAAATGCAACTACTTCTGTTTAACACCGATGATTAATTTTTTGGGGGGTCAGGCCAGAGGAGCAAATATTTTGGGATAAACATAGCATATACACAAGTTCAGAGCTTGCCTTTATATAAACTCAGCAGCAAAATGTATAACTTTTTATTTGCTTTGGAAAAAGTGGAAGTCCACACTTAATAAATAAATAAACACTTTGAAATCTGAACCTGTATTTTAAAGGGAAGTGGATGACTGATGGGAGAAATCTCAGTTTATGTTTTCAGGGTGCTTGGGCTCTAAATATACTGAGACACCTAGTCATCAGCCCTTCTTAGGATATATTCAAGTTTCTCAAGAATATTAATATGATCTTTTGCATTAGTCATTCTCCCTTACTCAGAAGAGTTAATCCAACAGTTTTGTCAGTCAGACTATCTGAATGTAATGACCAGCTCTCTCCTCAGACAAAAGTGGGTATAGACACACTATGTGCACATATATATATATATCTCATAAATGAAATGGTGGGATACAGAAAGACTCCAGAGTAAGATGTAGAGAATCTACTTTAGGGAAAAAGTTACAAATCTAACATGATAAAATTATGTAGGTTGAAAAGGGCTGACAGAGGTTTTGGACCAAGCCTGCTCTCAAAAAAGGGCCAAATGAGATTACATTTGTTTGTTGGATCCTAAACCAACAACAGTAAGACATCCAGACAATATAAATCTTGCAGAAAGTCGTAACTTGACTTTTTTTTTCTGATTATTTCCATTATGTAGGCCACTGTGACCATTTCTCTCACAACTTAAATAAGTATTTGGCCACTGGCTTGACTTGTTTCTGTCCATGCTGCAGAACTGAGTGAGAACTATCCTTTCTGTTGAGAAGTCTGAAATCTAATTCACAGAAACACAGATTGACTGAGGTTGGCATTGGCCTCTGGAGATCGTCTTGCCCAACCCTCTTACTCAAGCAGGGCCACCCACAGCAGGCTCCCCAGGACCATGTCCAGACAGCTTTTAAGTATCTCCATGGATGAAGATTAAACAAATTAGCCAAATAATTAAACAATCAGTCAAAAAAGCAGGAGGAGAGAGGGAGAGCAACTCCTTCCAAAAGTGATGTTATCTGTAGTCATTGAACAGTTCAAATGTGATTAGAAAGCAGCCTGAAGTCTAATAAAAATCTAGACATTTCTTGGTAAGGCAAAATATGTTACCATCTTCTTTTAAAAAAATAGTAAATCGTTGTGTCAGATTATCCAGTGTTAGAAATTCCCTCTAATGAATCCTATTATTTTTCATAGTACTTATTAACACTTCCAGGAAATAAGAGGGCCCTGAAGTCTGCAGCAAAGCGATGCTCTAAAGCTCATGAAATGTTTGTATGTTCTTTATTATTAGAAGTGACACCATTGTGCCATCCAAATGGAGGACTGCCAGAACATGCTGCCAGTCACATTCAGAGCAGCATTGAAAACTCTGACAAAATGCTCTCCTCTCGCAAGTGCTCTCCCAGTTCAGCTCACAAAAATAATTCAGTGAGAACAAGGGTTGTCTGAATTATTAGTGAGCTGTTGAGCAGAAAGAGATAGCTTATAGTTGCAGCTGGCATCACAAGCTTTGGAGGTCATCTGGCAAGCTGCTCTCTTCACACAGACTTGCTTAATGTGCTGGGTTTGTTTTATGGCAAAAGTCCATTTTTAATAATATAGACATTATTACAGATTTTATATGAGAGAAGGTGTGTGGTCTAACGAGTTGCAAGATTTGGCATGGATTGACTGTGTGACCAGGCAATGTGTCTATGCCCAAAGATTGCCAGCTCTTGGGCGAGGAGGGAATAGCATCTCATTTTGCATATATATAGTGCCTATCACAATGGGAGCTCTATCCCCTGACACCTAGTAATAAAAAGCCCAGTCTGCTTCTTACTCTTTGAGTTTAACCACAGGCTGTGCCAGCCAGTCACATATTTGTTTCCTGTTAACATGTGATATAAATGATTATCATATTTGTGTGCATAATGGCTGCTTAAGTTTCCCCAGATTTCTCCCTTGCGGCCCAATAGCACAGCCATTATTTCCAGTGTTGCACATGACCAGGCAATAGATACAGTTATGCAGCAAGACCATTGCATGTCTGAGGTTGTTACACAGGCAAATACAGATTTATTTTATCTTGCTACTTAGCTCACAGCATGTTGGCTAGAATTAATTTGAGCTGTGGTAGATGGCAGTAGATTCAGTCTACTTGGTGGCCTGTAGTTGCAAAAGTACTAGAATCAACAATCAAGCCAAGCTGTGAGGGGCTGGGTGTTTTCCCCGCCCACTAAGGACCTAGAGGTTAATTGTGCAAAATTTTTATCTACTTTATTGTTTCTCATTTTAATAGAGAGGAGGCTAGGAAATCCAGCAGAGAATCAAAGCCCCACTAGACAGGTGATGCCATAAACAAGTGAGAAGAGACAGTCCCCGAGTTGGTAAGTTTACCATTTTGTATGCCAGACAGGATACAACAGTGGATATTAATGGACAAGTGGGGACTGGCCTGGGAGTGTGGGGAATGAGGCAACAATAAAACCAAGTTAATTTAGTTGGGTAGAAGAGGTCTGGGCTTGTTGCTTGTCTCACCTGAGTATGTGCCTGGGAACAGCTCGTGAGCTCTATTGCACACTAAAAAGTTACAGGCTCAGGATGGGTAGAGCTGCAGGTTCTCCAGCCCAGTGCAGAGACAGACAGAGATGCTCCACATGCACTTAAAATTGACAAGAAAATAAATTCAAGCTAGACTACACAGAATAGAGGACTTTTCTAAAGTATCTGCTGTCCAAAGGTCTTGACCAACTGTTTCAAATCCTAATGCAGGAGCAGTTTAAACCTGGGTGTGACCCAATTTACATTATTTTAGCCCAAGATTTAACCAAAGAGAGAAACCAATTCTCTTACCCTGTGAAATGGATAATTAAGTTGTTCCATATTAGGGCCTTACAGCCATGGTAAAGAACGTTGGTACTGTGGACTGAGGTAGCTGCATTGGTATGGTAAATTTGTTCCACTTTATTATGTATGTAAATATTTGGTATTTCTGTTCAGTGCACACTCTGGAAAAGATTTATTTAAACTCAGGAAAGCAAGTAGCTCCTTCGGATTGATAAGACGCTTGGCAGAGGAAGGACTAGGACTGTTTTGACCTTATGTGTGTGGAAAGGTGGGACACAACAAAATGAGGAGTTTGTACCCAGGCAAGAAGTGTTTGCCAATCAGATTTGTTTTGTTGTGGTGACAAGAATTGTCAGTTTCTGCTTCAACCAAAACTTGGGGCCATGGTTTGGGTGCTGTGGTAGAGCTCAGCCAAAAGCACTTCCTAGGAGGTTTCAGTCCCAATAACCCATTTTTCTTTAAAGGGGAGTATTGTCTCCATTTACCTTCATGACCCTGGAGGAACAGGCCTTGGTGATTTTTTAATCTATTATCCCACCAAAAAAAAAGAGAGAAGGAACCCAAATGCAACCTGAAAAAAGTAATTTTGAAAACCTTTCCAGTTCAAGTTCTTGTTGCCTTTAGTAACAATCCTGGTGTTGCACAATCCTCCTTCAATTTATTATTAATTCAGTTAATTTTCATTCAGTTCTTTCTGCAATTTCTGATAAGATGGCAATAGAACTGTTTTGTTTAATGAAAATAATCACATACATGCCCACACACACACGTACAATCAATCACATTTTAACTATATTAAATAATGGTGTCATAAATACTGTGGGAAGTAAGTGGGTTTAGAAAGTATGACCTTAAAACAACTGTTAAAGTATGACCTTAAAACAACTGTTAAACAATTTGTTGCTGTCAACATTTCTTTATAAGGAACAAGTCTGGATTTATTGTGGTTAAATGGTCCATTGGGAAACATTCACTATTTTCAATGTCACACACAGGAAACCCATAACATATCTTATTAAGACAAAATGTGTCCTTTCAGATTGTAGATTTTGAGTGAAGCATTGCTCATGTGTCTCGTGCAAATAACTCTTTATTTTTAGCAGTGCAGATTTATTTTAACATTTATATATTAATAGATATATGCAAGCTTTAGACAGTTGACCAAAACTGTTAAAACTCTGTTTTCCACCATAAGTAGGTAACAATAAAAAGTTGAGCTATGCTAGAAACAGACCATTGGCCATTGAACTACCTGCACAGGATGGGGTGGAGCACAGCTGCCTCTCTTCAGCCATCACCATGCTTCATGGCACAGCTGGGGCATCTAGAACTCTCCCAGACAATTTTCAGGCATAACTTGGGAGATAGCACAAGCCAAGCATTGTTCTCAATAGGCTGTTGGGATGCAACCACACTCAGGTTTTGTTTTTTTTTTCTGGGAGGGAGAGTTAGGCATGTGGACATGAGTCAGGCTGCAGCACTTGGCCTCGGGGCCAGAGCACAGGGCTTGCCCGGCTGGTTCAGAGCTGGAGGACTGTTCCCATGTCTCTGGCCTCCAGTGTCAAACGGGGATCACAAGAGTTCCTTACTAAGAAGGAGAGTTCTACAAATAAATACATTATAAAAATAAAAGACACAGCTTTCATGGAAAATGTGTATTCTAATATATACTTGTGACTTGAAAGCATAAGCTACTGGGATTTCCAGAAAAGCAGATAAACATTTTAATCCTCATTACCTTATATTGTTTTGCAAAAATGTTTGTGTTAAACCAAGAAGTAAAACCAATGCAATTATTGGTCTTTTTGAGTATTTTTGTTTGTTAATTATACTGCTTTAACTGCAAATTCATGAAAGTGGTGCCAAATTTTATATCTTTCTAGTCCTCTGACATCCTTCAGAAACTTAATTTTTCTGTAATTATTCTGAATTCAAACAAACTTATCTTTTGCTTTACATTTAAAGTTTATTTCAGCCACTTTTTCAGTCACTTTATACATTTTCATGTTGTAAACATGTTGCCTATTAAAAATTATAATTATTCTTTTTTTTTCATTATTATGTTCAAAATTCACACTAAAAAAAAGATAGAGCAAGGAAGTCAGCAAGAAAGAAAGGGGGAAAAAAGAATGGGAGGAAGATAAAAAGAAAAGGAAAAAGGAAAGAAAAAAGAAAAACCTGTGTTTGTCACAAAAATAGGGAGAGAAAATAAACATTTAATGAAATTTTCTTGGAGTATCTTATGCTGAGGCTTCAAACTTGGGAGGACAGTGTGTCTCACAACCCTGAGTAGGACACCTGTAGGTTTGATTGTATGTGAAAATTGGGAGGAATTAGTAACTTTGTTTATGTGGGTTTGCTCCATGTTACAAAACAAATCTCTTTATTGGGTATAAAAGGTGGAAAAGCAGAGAAGGAGAAGAGAAAGCCAAGCCCACATGGCAACGAGCAGTGGAACTGGCAGGAGCGATTACTTTACATTCTACTGGCCTGAAATTATCTATTTCCATTCTATAGCATCTTTGTTTGTCATTCTCCTGCTTATGTGGTTGCACATAGACTTTCTTTGTCTCTGCATCCAAAATGGTTATCATGTTACCTTTAAAGTTTGGCATCCAGCGACACAGGGGTCACCAGTGCCACTTTGTGCAGGGTTTGTATGACTTCATTAGCTAAATAGAACTGTGGGAACAGATTCTGGGTGACCCTCAAGCCACAGAGAATTGTGGTTCACTCTTCTTTTTTCTTTTTCTTTCTTTATTTCTTTTTTTTTTTTTTTTTAATATGTTGTTCCAAAGACATCCAAAATGTTCTTTCAAGTGTGTTTTCAGTGATAGTCTTATAAAGACACAGATCTGCTGAGAATATAGCATATATCTGTTTGGCACACAAGGCTAAATTATGTCCCACCTGGAGCAGCTCTGAGGGTGTTACCATAGTCTTGCACTTAGCTTCTCTCTTGCAAAAGATCAACCAGTTCCCTTAAGTGCACGAATTTCATAGTTGTTTTTTTGGTTGTGTTTTTTTTGCCAGAAACTCTCTTTTCCATTCAGAGTTTTAACTTATGGGATGCAACCACTTTTCTTCAAGTATCTGGAACCAGCTTTTGTACCCAGTACCTCCTTCTCATGGGGTTCTACATGAGTTTCATATGTGATTGCATGTTTTTGAAGTAAAACCTCCTTTAATTAAAGAAAATCTGGCACCAGAAAATAAAGATAGGATGATATTTTTTACTAACCACAGGGGCTCAGGGAAACTGTCCTGATTTAATTGTATCTCCTGTCCTGAGAGAGTTGGCCAGGTAGCACCATCACTAGGACTTCCAGGACTTTCACACAGTTTCTCAGGTGTGTTAGTGTTTTGCTGCCAAATTATTTGCCTCATAACAGTTTAACTTCTATGACACAGAAGAAGGTGCACAAAGGAGAAGTAATTGCAATTTGTCGATTGCTGCCAAGCTGAACTGTCAGCAGAAGTTTCATGGGTGCCTTTGTGTTATGAAGATACTGGAATTTTACTAGAAGCCTGAACATAGCCATGATTCAGTCTCTTGGACTCATCACGAGGGAAAAGAGGCCCACTTTGGACTTTGTTTCACATCCTTTCTATACACCTGTTCACATAAGTATTTAATGTAGATACTTTCTTCAATGAGTAAACCTATTCACTGCATCGGGAATGGCCAGCTGGGTACTTATGGGTCTTGTGGTCTGCAGTTTTCAACCTAAACCTATGATAAGTGCTTTAAGTGACCATATCTGAATAAGACACCTGCCTTGTGGACAGGTATGACACATCACACCGACTGAAATTATTAACCAGTATGCTTCTACTGCTGGGCTAAATTCTTATTCTCCCACATGCCTCTCTATTTAATTTAAATAAATTAAAGCCCATCCTTAGTGACATCATTAATGACCTACATAAAATCAAATGTGTAGGAGATCAAGTGGAAGAATCAGTGTTTATATTTAGATGTTATTGTTTAAAGCAAAGCCAGATCATTAGATCAGTAAACAGTACTTTAGCTAGAAGCTTGGTCAGATGATAAGCACATAGTTTATTATTAGATAGTACTTTATTATACTTTCAAAGACAAACAAGATTAACTGGGTGAAATGATCATTTTCCACTAGTAATTAAAGTGATGCAATATATTTGGAGCTGAACAATTATGAATTTTGAAGGGAAACAGATTAGAGTTTTGGCATAGAACTGGATCTAGACTTTAATGGGAAGGTTCATTTTTGTACTGTTCACATGGAACTTCACAGTTTGCTTCAAAAGACTGCTAATCCAAACCAATGCCTGTTTAAATAATCTTTATTTGAAAACAATATTTAGCTTGGATTAAATAAAAGTCCCCCTTTTTGAATATAGCAAAAATCATGACAAATCCACTGAAGCCAGTAGTCAGATCACAGTGCCAAGGTCTGGATCTTCCAGAGTGTTAAAAAAGGCAGAAATAAGAAAGGAAAGTAAACAAGTTTTCCAAAGATTCTTGATTAGATGTTCAGTGGATTTATAACTCTCCCTAGTGCCTACACATGAATAAGGACCCAGAGCAGGATCTCAGCCTCCCACTCTGTGATGAAAGTAGATACTGTCATGAATCTTTGGGGCTGAGCCAACCTATGAGGTCTGGCTTTTGGTTCAGATCCAAAACGGAGAAATGTTTCTCCTCTGAATTCAATTTCTGCACAGTTTTACCACAGCAAAACAGATTAAGAGCTTTCTAGGTTTTCTCTGGGCCATTTTTAAACCCAAATCAAAAGCTGGGTTTTGTCTTCATGCATTTCTGAACGTTACTTCCTGGCCTACCTCAGTATGGTAGGAAACCCAGAGCATCAGAGGATTTGGGATATTCTGCCACTGCAAACACATCTCCTGCATCACTTGGGCTATTCACAGACTCCAGCTGCCTTTGAAGCATTTATTGAAAAAATAGGAAATCTGTATGTGCCTTTCTTGTTTATGGTTTGTCAAGCTATGAATTAAAGTCTCAAAGTTATGCATAAGTCACTGATGTATTCATTTGGTTAAAGCTGCAGGTGAGCAGCTCATCTTTGTGACTGACAGGTACAGTATTAACATCCATGTCTGCCTTGCTTGGCTTCTCTCTCTTTCAGTTGTAATTGCATCTAAAATCCATATAGGAAGAGAGTCAGAGTCACTCACCAGAGCTGGCCTCTCCTGGAGAAATTGTGGCAATAGTTTCTGCTTTTAATTTTAATTTAAAAAAAAAATAAATAAATAAAAATTGAGGTTTTATTCTTGTTCTGATCTCTTGCTGGTGGCAGAGAGCAAGTAAATTTAGCAATATTTACTATTTCTTAGGCATCAGCTATTACTTATTTAGTTCAATACACTGAGGTTCACTGTGGTAGGATCTGGGACAGCTTCCCAGTGTCTCTGGTAGACCATTTCCTGATCTTCTGAAAGTTCCCATCTTGAATCCAAATTTTGCAGCCTTGACCTCTGAAGTGAGTATGAGTTTCATACTCAGTTCTACGCACTTCATCCATCTTCTGTCCATGCATGCATGCAAGAGGATCTCTTCTAGTGAAAATCAATGCCTCAGTCTCACATCAATTCCATTGAATACACTGGAAAAACAGGACTAATTTCAGTCAAACCGAGCCCCATCCAGAGGTGAAGATGTTGTTCATGCTGCTTGTCTGCTTTTGATAAGAACTTATCTATCTTCTGCATCTAAAATATTTCTAAACGTATTTCAGATTACTTCCTCATGTTTAAACTTCACATGCTTGCTCACTGAAGATGTGCCAGAGATACAGTAAAATGTACACTATGGAGCATAAAAACATAGGCTTGTACGATGAAAACAGGAAAAGAACTTTTTCTCTTGCTTTGTTGGAGATTTTTTATCAAGGGGATTGAAGATCTAGAATTCACTTCATAGCATTTTGTTCGTGTTTTTGCAGCAACTCAGATGTATCTGCATATAACTGAGAAGAACATTCACATATATAAAAATATTATTCTGAATTTTATTATTCAAAATAAACAATACAACTTTTTCCCTTTTCCAGTACTGGTCTTAAAAGTACTCAAGGAAACACAAGATAGGTATCTGGAGCTTCCTTAAGCACAGAATGTCATTCTCATCCATTTGACCTGCTAAGGAATTAACCTCACATCATTGTGAGTTTGAGAGAGTTTTAAAGCAGGTAAACGCTTTTTTTTTTTTTTTTTTTTCATTTTTTCCCTTTTTATTAGCAAATGCTATCAAGAATGTTTGAAAACTTTTAGAATTCCCATCCAAGTTAATCCTTTTAAACCTAGCTATGCTTATTAGCTTTCTTTGAACAGATAAGGCTTAAACAGATGTGTCATTTGAAGAACTGAAGTCAATTTAATAGCAAAGAAGGATACAAAATAGTGGCTACAGAAGGTGAAATGTGGCATTTGATGAAATAGTGGTGATACATTTTTAAATCTCTTCTAAAACTATATTGTTGAAGTGACAGAAATTACTAGTGAGCTGTTATGGTTTTAGGAATTATAGGCATCAACCTATTTAGTGGCGCTAAGAAGCAGCTTGAATCCCTGGCTGTCTCTCTCAAGTCATTTCTGATGGCATGGCAGCTTCTGCAGCTAGCTGTATCCGCAGACAAGAAGTGCCTTGAATTTATCAGCCAGTGGGTTGAAATGTAAAGATAGGAAACGTCTTTATCCATCTTTAGGAATAGAAGGAAATTCTTAAATCATCTGAAATAAAATGGCACTTTTAATTGAGTTCTCGCCTGTATCTCATTGTGTATCCCCCCCGGATGGTGGCAGTTGAGAAACACAACATCACCTCATTTAGATTGTCCTATTGTGCCAGTGGATGTGTCTGCTGTGACTGGGCATAGTGCTTTAAGGCAGATGTGTATAGCAAGTGTCTACGGAGTTGAAAGACATTTCATTAGACCTATCTGCAGAATTCATGAACAGGAGAACTTTACGGTAAGGGCACATTGTGCTGCATCGTCAAGGAAGAGTCAAAGGAAATTTTTCCACTTTGCCATACAAAGCTTATCTTGGAAGGTTATTTACAGTTAATATTCCAAATAGAATCTTCTGAGTTTTAGAGAGATCTCTGAAAACATGCTCCTGGAATTTAGAGCAGAAGCAGTTAACAGGAGGTATAGAAAGAGTTGGAGGGGGAATTACTGGCTAAACAACTTTTGTTTTCTGCCAGGGCTTAGCAGACATTTGGGGTCTGACTCCTTAATTCAGCAGCCCACTCACCCTGGAAGAGACTTCAGTGGGTACAAGGATGTATCTCCTCTTTGGGATGCTTCATCAGTGCTGCAACAGAGCAAGGAAGCCTTACTCTAAACATAAAATATGTCCTTTGAGGGCAGCTTGCTTGTAATTATAAATCATCACGCCTGCCTTAAATCTCTATGTGTGCAACCAAGCACACAACCAAGCTTTGGGTGTATTTTTCCAGCATTGCTGTACCTGAGAAAAATTAAGCAAAACCTAAGTTTCAAATACTCGCCTTTTGTAAATCATCCCAGAAGTAAATGGGGCATTGGGAAAGGGGTAAAACCTGTGCCCAGGCTGGACACTGTCCCCTGAGAATCAGTCCAACAGATGAGGTAATAAGGTTTTGCTGAGGCAGAGGAAAGGGATGGCTTGAAGAGATGAACAGGAGCCAGAGCCAAATTTAAATTAATTAACTTCAGCTAGACTGAGATTCTATTGTGAAAAGTCAATGGCTGGGGCTAGTGAGCAAACTTGGAAACACCAGGCTGGGAAGAGAGTAAAATAATTAACGTGGATCTCAGAGTGATGCTGACAACAAAATCTTTGACAGTTTGTAACTAATGATGCAGTGTGATTTGTCAGAGCTGCTTCTGGGCCCATTTCTAAAGGTCCAGTGTTGTTAAGCTCTGAGTGGTCATACACACCTGCCTTTGCAAATTCAGCTTGAGAACTGGGGTGATCCTTATTTTATACAAATCCCCAGCTCCTGGAATAAATTTATGATAAGGTCATTTCAGCTGCTTCTTAGCTTGTTTATTCATTTTTTTCTGTATTTTGGGGACAAGAAGAAGGGACAGAGATCTAAATGTATGCAAAATGCTTGAGACACAAGCAGGAACCTGTCATTCATTGATTTTTCAGTGTATTTTTTTAAGCCAAACCCCTGGTTTTAAGTGCACGAAACACACAACACTGTTGTGGGGCAAAAGCTAACTTAGAATAAGCAAGCTCTCCGTGACTGAATCTTTTCATATTAATGCGTTTGTTCATTTTCAGTAAGAAAATCCTGTGCCAGATCATCACCTATTGCCAATGGGGAAGGCACCACTAAATAGAAGTCCTGTAGAATCAGGCATACTACTCCAATATGTGCCATTTGACTATCAGGCTCTGTAGAAGGATTTTTTTTTTATTTTTACATTTATATTCTTTAACCAATGTAAATGTGCAGGCGCAATTAATTTCCTCCAATTTCATTCGTCAAAAAGTCACATCTTGTTGCATGTTTTGGTCCCTTGGGTAGCCACTGGTGAGTGTACCATCAGTTCAAAGACATCTAAGGTCCCTTGAGTTGCTTCTTTCTCATCAGTTTTTGCAGAGGCAGCCTGAAGGATTGACTTTGACAGATTTGGACTTAATGGAAAGAATGGGAAAATCCTCAGAGAAGTACATATAAGAGAAAAAAAACCTGCAAATTTGTAAGGGTCTCTGGTCTTTGATCCTATTTCAACAAAATTATCTAAATTGAATACATGAGATAAAGTGTTGATCGTGCTTTGCTGAGTAGAATTGGGCCACAGGCAAAAATGACTGTTTCTCTGAGCTAGACTTCACATTGCCATTTGTGGTGTTCAGGGTGTTATTTTACCATGAACATCAATTTTGAAGTCTGAAAAAATGTAAGCATAAAAAGGTCATTTGTGCTCAGCAGTGGAGGACTGCCAAGGTCAGCCCAAGAGTGCTGTCTGGGTGCCAGCAGTGCTGGTGGGGTGACACAGGTTACAGTCAGTTCAGGGTGTAACACAGGCTCAGTGATATGGACAAGCACTATCCCAGTGCTCCTGCTCTCTCCTTTAATAGACTAAACACATGTGTCTCTTAGCCACTTAGAAAAAGATGTTATGAAATAGCTGTAGTCACAAATGGGGTTTTAAATGGTTTTACTGTAATATGACAATCTGTTCACAAATCCTGATGTGTTTACAAAACATATCCTTGCTGCCTAATACGTTTATTTTAACACTTTATTCTGGCTTAAATGCCATTTTCACATGCTAGGTTTGTTTGGATTTTGCATAAGGTTGTACCACTCACTCAGGAATGTCTGACAATAATGCAGCATTGGGAAAGA
>NW_009953811.1:5472911-5492818 GCF_000747805.2 Chaetura pelagica
GGAAAGAGTTCAACTTTTGTTTGGGTTGAATCACATTCAACTTCTGTTATTCACCATTTAGGCCCTGAGTCATCAAATAGCAAGACACATGGCTTAGGACTGTTTAGTTTCTACTCTCAGCCAGAACAAGTGACCTTCTTTTTAGCATGACCACAGGCAACAGAGGTTAGTCTCATCTGGACAGAACAGGAGAGAGGTCAAGTGATTTCCAGCATACCCAAGTATTTTGCCACGGTGCAGTTTCATTCTGTTAGAAACAGATATCCACAACTTTCCAGTTCAATATAAAGGCTGGGAACATAGTTGAACTCCTCAGGTGTCCTGTACTTTTTGTTGTAGAGTCCACAGTTCACTTTTTTCCCTGTTTTCAGTAGGTGAGGGGATCCTATTGTATCTAGGTGATCAAACACTGGACAGTGTTTGTGTTCATCCTTCCCCAGGATGATTTCAGCACGTGCCTTACCTGTGCTCCAAAACATTTACCTTGCAAATCCTTCAGCTACACCTGAATGTACCAGATGGCATCTCTTCAGCCATAAACATGGTGGTTTTTCCATGCTGTACAAGGGATTGTCATATAGTAGCAAATCAGATCCAGAGTTTCTTCCTTCTCAAGGCGCTCAAGGGCCAGCAAACCAAAATTGTGGAATGAAGGTCATGTGAATATTTTGTTTCTTGGGTAGAAAGAACTGTTGTAGAAAGGTTAAGGTGACTTCTGCTGGAAAATGGCCACCAACTGCATGTCTGGCTGTCATGGGTTTTTTTAAAGATCAAAGCAGTCATGTCTCTCAAAGAACATCTCCTAAGAACAGAGTTGGCTTCTGGCCTCATTCAGGCTTTGCATTAGTTTAACTTCTAAATTTTTAGAGTAAGCAATAGACAAGCTGAATGGAGAATTTACAGACATGCTCTAATTTCCATACTGAAATATTTGATCATTACTGAAGAAGGAAGAGGGCAAACTACTGAATTTCTGATATCACCTTTTCTCTTATTATCCTTTCTCTATATTATGAATTTCTCATCTGACCACTGTACTAGCCAGAACAGATTTCTAATAATTTCTTTATTTTCATGGGAAAATCTACCAACATGTCATGACTTTGTCAACAGAGAAATATATAAGTGGTGTTAAAATGAAAGGATTTCCAGTCCTTATAAGTTTCTAGGACATGGGTAATTTATACCATAGTTGATATGGTATATATCAAATATAACAGTTAATATAATTTTTGTTTTGGAACATTAAAATAGTATTTATCCATAACTCATCTTCATTCCTGGTAAGGACTTTAACTTAATGCTATCCACCGGTAGGGACTTAGCCTTCCTCTCATCTTGGTTTTCTATCAGGATACTGTTATTAACTCCAAACTTACAGCATATAAAAGGAAGCCAATAATTGCAGGACATGACATATTTTTGGCATTGAAGCTAAGGAAGTTCCTAAGGAATTTCACTGTAGTTTTAGTTTTCTTCAAACTTCACCTAACCCAAGTCAACCTGCCCATCATTCTTGCTAACATGGATTCAGTACAACTAGGCAGCAGCAGACCACACCACATATGCCACAGTGTATTATTCTTTCTAATCAAAGGGTTTGCTTTGGTTTCCAAAGTGTGGGAAACCTGACACAAGATGCCCGTTGCAGATAGGGAAGGATCCTCCGTTCTTCAGCACAGTGTAATAATAACAACAACAATAACTTTGATTTTGTTTCAAGACCTCTCACTTGGGATCCTACAGAGGTTCTAATATCCCATCATGCCAGCATATTATTTTTGGATTGAATGACTGGATGAGCTTGATTTACATCTTATCTCTCTCCATAGCCCATAATGTGTTTTTAAAATCATGTCTAAACAATTTACCACAAAAGCAAAACTGGAGGCAGGCAGTGGGAAGTATCTTGAATAAGTTGAGCATCAAAGAGAAAAACCTCAGAGGACGAAGAGGGGTTTATTTGCAGCTGGCTGAGTCATGTTTCATGTGGGGTATGGTCCCTTGCTAATAATAAGCAAACTGCTAAAACACTATTCCACACTTTATTAACTTGTTCAGTAAGTTAGTATGTCCTGTGTAGACATGTTTGTGGGTTAAGTTATTTTCTTAAAGAACTTCTCCCCTGATAGCCATTCAGATAACAAATGAAAATAGTTTTTTTCCTACACTTTTTCTGCCTTATGTCACACAGCTAAGACTCTGAAGAGGCTTCTGTTGTGCTAAGATACAGCCTGCATGTTGTTTATGCTGTGATTCTTCAGCAAAATATCTTCAAAGAAAAGTGATAATCACATCAAGTACATTACATTTAAATGACATTTTAAAATAATAATAATAATAATATTGGTAGTGCTAGTAAAGACTTGAATCCTAGAATCATGGAAATGTACAATGGTTTGGGTTGAATGGGACCCTAAATGGGACCCCTGGGATCATCTAGACTCAACCCTGCTGCCATGGGCAGGGTAACCTTCCACTAGGCCAGGTTGCTCAAAGTCCTATCCACCTTTGAACACTTTCAGGGATGAGGTATCCACAACTTACTTGGGCAACCTGTTCCAGTGTCTCACCACCCTGATAGTGAAGAATTTCTTCTTAATGTCTAACCTTGATCTCCTCTATTCCAGTCTAAAGTCATTACCCCTGGTCCTCTCACTACCTTCTCTGGTGAAAAGTTCTTTCCCAGCTTTCCTCCAGCTCCTTCAGGCACTGGAAGTTGCTCTAGGGTATCCCTGGAGCCTTCTCTTCTCCAAGCTGAACAACCCCAACTCTCTCAGCCTTTCTCCATATGAGAGGTGCTCCAGCCCTCTGATCATCTTCGTGGCTCTTCTCTGAACTCACTCCAAAAGCTCCATGGCCTTCCTGTGCTGGGGGCTCCCAAACTGGACACAGTACTTCAGGTGGGTTATTGTAACAGCAGAGTGGGGCAGAATCATCTCCCTTGACTTGATGGCCAAGCTTCTTGTGATGCAACCCAGGACGCAGCTGGCTTTCTGGGCTGCAAACACACATCACCAGCTCATATTGAATAGTAATATTTCTGGATGAAAAATGAGGATTTGGGGGAAAAAAAAACCCAGACTTTTACCAAATACTGTGGGTTTGTTCATGGGGGGTTTTTTTGAAAGTTGAAAAGTTTAGATTTTCTTTCCTTTCCTTACAGAGTATTTTTGGGTTTATGTGGATGATGTTGTTATTATTATTGTTGTTGTTGTTATTATTATTATTATATTTTTAGCAGGTTATCTTTCTCTCTAGTGCTTTTTTTGGCCAAAGAGGAAAGAAAATAAAAATGTTTCAGAATAATGCTAAGTTAGTTTTCAGGAACCATGTTTTATCTCCTAAGATGGCTCTCACTAAGCTCTTGAATATGTGGGCACATGGAATTCCTAATTACATTTTGGAAAAATTGATTGACTCTTCAGCTAATCAGACAACTGCTTACCAGGATGGAGGACAATGACTGTCACTGTTGTATGTGATGCAGTCATGGCCACTCACCTGTAAAGCCCTGTCATGAAATTTGGTTGCATCTTCCCTGATAATACTGTAATCATATAAATGAAAACTTCTACTGATATGATTTGGGGATGGAGAGAAGAGAGGTTTATGGGAAACATTGCACCTTAAAATGCTCCCTAGGCTGTGACTCTGCAGCTGTCAGGAACATGCCCTGCTGTTGTTCAAAGGATACATTCAAAGAAGTGGTGTACTAAGATACGTGCCTCTTAGCATAGAGAGTTTAGCCCATTAATATAAAAAAACATGATAATTTTAAATGGGAGAGGGATCGGATCATGGAACTGACTCAAGATGGTGATGATGGGAGACAGGGCAGTGTCCCTTGTGCTGTGATGTGAATAGACTCAACAGTTCTGCAGCTATACAGATACATGAGGAACTCAAGTATTTAGGTCAGTTATTGCTCCCATGCAATGAAAACAAAAATGTGCAGGCAGAACAGGGTACGAAATTGTGGCCTAGGACTTATCTCCTCTGTCCCAGCAGAACAGGACAAACAAAGCAACCCCTTCTTCTGGCTTCCATTGTGCTAAGGCATCTCTCGCCGCATCTAAGCCACATAACATATGTTTTGTGTTGTACTCTGGAGAAAACTTTGTTTTCTAGTGCTTGCATTGAACAGTGACAGATTTTAATCAATAATATTGTGACTCTTAAAGCAACACAGTCAGTTTCTTAAGTACACTGCCTGTAAGACTTTACATTATCTTAACACAGGTTATGGTTCTCCTCAGATAACCGGATAGAAATTAAAATTTCAGGGGAAAAAATGCAAGACTGATGAAGGATAGAAGACAAACAAAAAGAAAAAGAAAGGAAAAATTTAATTTGTGGTCAAAATGAGAAGTACCCCCATGCTGTCAGCTTTACTCTTAAAATAACTTGTAATCCTGTATTTAGGACATTGCATTTGGGATGGAGGAGATGAAATTTCCTGTATTGAATTAAACAGAAACATCATTTGACCCTTGGTTTTCCCTGTCCAATTCAGTTGTATTACCCTGTGCATCCTAATGATTTTAGGAACTGGGGTACAGGAGTTCTGAAGGATGATCCCCACTTGGATGAAGAATCCCATCCTTACTAAATAAAACTTTCATTCTGTTGTCCACATTTGTAAGCTGTGGTGTTTTCAGTGTCAATGTTGTCTGTTAATAAAATAGAAACATTTGAAAATGCTTAATCTGTCTTACATTATCTCAAAAGGGGAAAAAAACAACAAACCCCAAACAACAACAAACTAACCAATTAAAAAATCAACCTGACAAAAAAACCCAAACCTTCCTGTTTGTGCAACAGGACACTCAAGGCTCTTTTAAGAAGATGCCAGGTGTTTCTTCACTGGCTGCTGGGACTTGTCACACAAAAACTTACTACCTTTCAGGTCATAGCATCTCTCAAGGCGAAGTCACATTGTTTCTCAGTTTGTGGATCTAAGGACCCATATCTTCTAAAAAGGGCTGGGTTTGTCCTTCATTGTAGTAACATTAGCACTTCTTCTCTGAGGGTCAGCACTAGAGGGCAATACAGCCACACACTTAGCCACACACCAGTGATTTTCAGTGGACAGTACTTGCTCCAGTGACAGGAAAAAGTGAGGGCGGAGATGAGTTGCCAAAACCGTGAATCAGAAGGTAAACTGGTTCCACCTTAACCACACTGAAAACGCCAGTCTTCTGCCATGAAGCAATTTAATTTATCAGACCACTATCAGAAATTAACACTGGGCAAAACTGTGAGATAAATATCATTAATTCCATCATTAGAGATAGATGATATAATACAGTGGAGTTTCACAATGATCTTGGAAATTAATAACTTGTATTGCATGCACATTCTATGCAACCAGAAAATCCAGCTCTATTGTGATTTACTTTAAAAAAAAAACTGTTTCAAGGCTGGCCAAAAGGGTTAAAGTCCAGCTGGATAAACAGCAGCAACAAAAAACTCTCAGACAAACAAGTAAAACTGATATTACTAATCCCAATCTCTGCTCAGGGTGCAATTCTGAACTTGGCCTTGCCCTCTACTTTACTGAAACTCTATACATAAAAATGAAGAGATGGCTGATATAGGACAGGCTGAGAAGTTCAATCTGTTGAGACCAGGATTCATTTCAACCCATCAGTGTTCATTATTCTGCTAAGTGGTGACATAATTACAGAGCCGGGATCCTCAGGGACTCAGCTCGAGCTGGCTCCCAGTGGCTGGCCCTCCTGCAGGAGAATGTCATCTCTGCTTTAAGCCAAGCAAAGGGTTTGCAGAGACATTGATCATCTCCATGACATACTGAACATGAGTTTCTTCCCCAGAAATCCCACTGGGTCCCCTCCTAGAATGAGTTTAAAGCCCAGGCAAGACTGAGAAGATATCAAGGGGAAGTAACTGCTGCCCAGCCTGTGTTATGCATAGCACTGTTTCCCCTCTCTAGCACATAACGCTCATTTCCTCTGTTTTTATCACTCTGCTTACCATGAAAAATAAATTCACCATATAGCAGGCCAGTGAATTGCCATTCTCCGCTATATTTTGGTATTGTGGTCCTTTTGGTTTAGCAGGCACAAATCCCTGTATTTATATAGACATCAAGAATGGAAATTTTACAGCCATGAGAAGTCTGACTGAGTATTTTCACATAGGCTCATCATGACCCAAAATCATAGAAGTATTCACGAGTAAAGCAACAAGGATTAATACCTGAAGAAATGTGGACTTCTGAGGTCTTTTCCACGATTGCACAATTGAACTGTGCCAGGTTTGCTGCACGTTGGACTGCATTTTGTAACCAAAATGGGTTTGGTACCTGAACATGTTTACTGAACCTGGCATCATGTACATCAGTACGTTCTACACACACAGGGAAAAATGAAGTAACCCTTCACTGGAATTTAAGTAACTTGGCCACTCAAATTATTCATTTCACAGTGCAGTGCTTTTAAAGCTCCCTGCTGGCTCTATGTGGCCTTCAGGATTGCTTCAGCACAAATCTATACAGTGATTTCAAATTTATAGAAACTCATCAAGGCCAAAGAAGCCATGGGTAGCAAGATGCAGCTCAAGAATAGACATCCTGAAACCCTGCAGTTTAAAGGACTCATTATGACTGAGGGAAAACAGAGAAAATATTAATTCAATATGGAAGAAGCTTTAGAGACATATCAAGGCAGATCATTGCCTAGGGTGGTAAGCAGTCTTTTAAATATCTCCAGATCAGTCTAGAGCTTTTGGAACAACAAACTGGCAATAGATAAACCTACATTATGAATCAGGCAGTTACTTTTAGGAAAGGCTGACTGAGCATCGACATGTGCTATCACAGAAAGTGGTGGGTTTTTTTGAATGCACATTCTGAGAGATATGTTTCATAAGGTGGAAGTCCTGATTTAGTCAAACAAGCTGTGACACTTCTTGCAGAGGCAGATGAATGAAATGTAACAGGCCTGCTTTGTATGGAAGTTCAGACTAGCTGATCCAATAGTCCATTCAGAGCTTAAAGTCTCTGGGAGCCTATAGTCTGAGCTACAGACTTAAGCTTCTTACTCAGAGTTGAAACAGTTTTGTATTGTCCATAGATCATGTATGGAGGAGAAAGCAGACCAGGCAGTAAGCAGGGGGGTGCATACAGCAGGGTAGATGCAATTTGAAAAGGAATCCATCCTCATACTGAGTCATAACAGAAGTTTTATTATTACCTCTCCATGTGTGGGTAAAATACCTTATTTAAAGTTGGAAATACCAGGTAACTCTGAAGTAAAGATTACAAAGCAGAAAGACTTTAGAGTGGTTAACAAAATAGCGGTGCTAAACATCACCCTCTGCTAGAAGATGAAAGGAGAAGAGCAACACAAATGCAAACACTTAGGAGCTCTATTGTTGTTTTTAAATTCACCCGTATTCAATGAGTATATAAGCATGGGGATGTCACACGATCCTGTGTGTGCTCATTCCTGGTCTTTCTCAGCTCACCTGCTGCTTAGACACACTAGAAGCAAATAGCACCTTAAAAAAAAATAAATAAAAAAATCACCTGTGATTTGCATCGAATCAAAGGAGTTTGTAGCTATCTGAAGTTTTAAAGTGGGGACTTCACTTTAGTGATGAAGTTTCAATGGCTTATTTCCTGGTACTTAGAGGAGATTTGTGCTGCACCAGTAGCTTGTTAAGCTGTTACCCTGTTTTGTTAGGTACTAATTTCTTTTAATGTGAGTTTACTTTGTCGTGCTTTGTTTGCTGTTATTTCTTGAGTGGCTTCGGTTATCTCCTACTTAAAAGGAGATTTCAGACTGATAGTATTTACCTAAGCGAGCCATGGACATTATCTTAACCTTTAATGCATTTGTCACTTGGCAACTATTTGGGAGGATGGACTTTCTGCTGACTCCAAATAGATGCTTCTGAGTTAACCGGTGAGTATGAAAAAATTCTCAAGAATTACATGTGAACATAACGGTTAGTGTCATCATATTAAATACTTTCTAACTAAAACATTAAAAAGTTGTACAAAAAGAGAAAGTGAAAATGGTAAACACACAGACTTTCGTGGTGGGTGTTCTTTTTTTCCCCTCGTGCTTGCTCCAAAGCTCAGTAAAGACAAGGTTAATGGAGTTCTATAAAAAAAAACAAAAACAAACAAACAAAAAAAAAGACTTGGGTATTTACAACCGTATTTGTAAAACACACAGAGCAAGTCATGTGTATCCAGCAGCAACAGCAGGTCCGAGATGCTTTTGAGAAGCTCAAGAGTTGCACCTGAGTCCAGTGCATTGACTTGAATATTCTTGAATTCACTTGGTGAAGACCTCCAAAAGAAAAAAAAAAAAATCTAACTTCCCTCACACGGAACAATTACAGCATGTTCTCACCAGATTATTTTTTCTGGTCCAAATTTTCACTGAGAAACAGAAGCTGAGACTTGTGTAGAGATGAAATGCACCTAGGGAGGACTACGGGGAAATTTTTCATGCCACGTTTTGCTGTAAGAGTTTGGGGAGTTTGCTGGCCACAGTAAGGTGAAACCTTGTTCTAACACATGCACACTTCATAAAGTTGATTTATATGGTCATTCTGACTATGCTTCTAAACTTTATAATCTTATTTCTGCTTGCAGTTGCAGTAAATTTGCTACTTACATAAAAACAGCAATGACATGAACATTACATTCATCTTCAACCTATGTGATTTCTTCTGTTGCAAAGAGAAGTCCAAGCAGTGAGGACGCATGGGTCAATCAATTCAAGCCAAACTGAAAACACCAGCCAAATACCTCCTGAAATCTGAATTTCCAAAAAGAGTTAGAAAACTCATTCTCTTTTCTTTCTTTTTTCTTGTTTGTGTTTTTTTATTTGTTTTCCTTTGGTTTTTTGTTTGCTTCATTTTCGGATTTTTGGGGTTTTCTGTTTGGTTTGTGTGTGTGTGTTGTTTTATTTTTATTTAATGTACATCACTTTTTCCCCCCCTATTCTCCATCTTCATTACTTTTTGTGAGTTTCACTCTTGAAGTGTAAAAGAGCCTGAAGATGGTTGAATTGGGAAATTTTTGTACAGCATTTTACTAGCCAGAATACCCAAGCACTAAAATTAGATGACATCATGTTTCAATTTCCAAGTGTATGTATTTAGGAAAAATATTCCCTTACCAAAGCCAGCTCTAAAATACAGTTTCTTAATCAATATTTGAATTTCAGCTGCATGAGAAGTATTGAACATCCCCAGCTGAAATAATAAACCTCTTCTACTCCTTCTTTCTTATCACTTGGCTGCCTTTTTTAGTCACTGTGTAGACTCAAAAGTTAATCTCCCTTCAGGTGGAGAACTTAGGATCAAAACAGAAAACATTAACAAGTAGCACATTTAATACAAGAAAATAGAATTACAGGGATTCAGTAATTTGCCTAAAGTCACACTGGAAGTCCACTAGCAAGACAAAGACTTAATCCTGGACCTCATATCCCAGCCTATGACTCAAATTTTTAGGTTATTTATTTGATTTCTTTTCCCACACATTTAAAATGTAATAGCAAGTACTGTTGAAAGTGCAAAAACCACCTCAGATAGGTTTTTGTGACTCTACTGTACATTTTTCAAATCGGAAGCTCCAGACATTAATGAATTCATGACTATTATTATTTATTACTGTAAACTGCCTTACGCTACTCTATCTGAGAATGCATTATCATAATGAACCTGAGTAAAGCACCCACAGTCCCTCCTACACAAAAGAATTAAAAATTTCTAAGAATCTGATTTCTAAGTATGATCTTTGGTGAATACCAAAGAAATGTGAATCACCTGTCATGAGTCAGATGAGAAAGTTACAAGGCATAAAAAAAGTTCACGTGAAATATTTTGCATGAAAAAAGGTGGCCAGCTGACTAGGTCAGCAAAGTGGCTGTGGGACTTTCAGATTTCCACTGAGATTTTTTTTGTTTGTTTTAATTTTCACGCTTGGAAAAAAAAATCATCTCCTTTGCTCAGGACACTGGTACAGTGGGAAACATGAATTGTGAGTAGCCACATTTAAACCAAAGCCCTGGAAAAAAAAACCCACCCCTGTCAAGACTTATTTACCACACCACAAGCTTTTTAATGGATGTGAGAAGCAGGTTGATTCTGAAAACAAAACTGGTTAATAACAGGTTTTCTATTGCTCTTACCACATTAATGTAATAGATTCAGTGTCTAAAGGACAACTGGTTTATCTGTCTTTGACTCTCTCCTTATTACATGATTCACTGTTGTGTCTGCTCTATAATTTTGATATACCAGAGCTGGTAGCTCTGTAGTGTGGTCTGTACTGTATGAGTGGCTGTTGTTGGTACCTATGGGAGACAGTTTAGAGATGTCTTGGGAATCTCCACCAAGACCACAGCCTCTTTGGAGCAGGCATGCCCAGAACAATTCTTTGTGGATTTCTTCTCACCCTCTGCCTGTAAGACAGAGAATTAATATCTTCTGTCAACCTCATTTTGGAGATTATAAACGGCTGCCTTGTGAAATGGTGAGGCTTGCCCACAGTCAAACAGAAAGTCTGGGGAAGAGCAAGGAGCTGCTCCCCAAATCATCTCAATCTTGCTCAACAAAGTGTTTTGCTGTCATAGCATCATTATCCCCAGATGGACATTAATTCTACACAATTTGGAATATTTTAGTCAGTCATTTTCTTATCAGGAATTTTTAAAAGACTGAATTTGAAAAGAAAAAGACTAATTTGATAAATAGCAGTGTGGATGAAGGTTTGGTTCACCAAGGACTGGATCTGAACTCTGTAGTTTGACAGACCACACAAGCGCCAAATAAAGGTATCAAAGTTGGCTTTTTGTACACCACATAAAGAGTAGCTGATTGGGTGGTCCTCTGGCAAGTGAAACAGGAGGAAAGAGGAGGGAGGACATGACAGATCTGACTGAACTGGCCTGCATGTGTCAATAAAAGGAATTTCTCCCCAGGAAACAATTAGGTTCTATTATCAGCAAGCTGCTCTTTAGGATACATGTTGCTGCTCCAATAAAGTTGACATAAAAATAAGAAAATGGAAAAAAAATAGATCAGCTTTTCAAAGCAACCATTTTTATTTTTTTTTCCCCACTACAATGTTTACTTCTCCTTTAATATGCTGAAAATAAAATATTTCCACCCCAGAAGAAAGTTCTGGACATGCTACATTATGCAATAACACTATGCTCTAACATTTCCGTATCTCAATGTTGGGTTTGGGGATTATTCATGGAAACTTCACAGTGGAAGAGGAAAGGGGAGGGGACGTTGCATGGAGAAGAGAGGGGGGAAATATTCTTTATTAAAGCTCCATTAACTCCAGAAAGGAACTAGGAACTCTGTGAAGTGCATGAAAAATATTTTGGATTATTCAAAGACGTCTGTAATTTGGGTGTCTGTTTTCAATGACAAGTTTCCTCCTAACCCATATCTTTTTTTTTTTTTTTTTTTTTTAATTCTGCAGAGGAAGATAATTATTATTTCAGAAGTAAGTGGGGGAAAGATGGATTGTCTTTATATGAAATGTAAGTGTTGGGTAAGGCAATTAAGCGGAACAGAAAATAACTAGGATTAAAACCCTTTTTTAGATCCTGCCAAGGCTGAAATCGTTGTCAAATGGAAGATGTGTTTAAGCTCCAGTAAAGTTTGGGTGAGGCAATTGTGTAGGTGACTGTCAAATGACTAGAAAACCTACAAAATGGCAAATGGAGGGGAAATCTTGTAAAGGAAGAGCACCTTCTTTCTGCCCTCCCCCACTTTTTGATGTCAGATGCCAACTGCACACCTGTGATAAATATAACCCCACAGCTGTCATTTGGTGCTGGCAGCCTTGGGAAGGAGTGGGATGGCAGGGACAACAGCTCTCCTTGCCCCCACACACATGGGCTCTTTTTGACTGGGGTTTCGGCTCACAGTTCCAGAGAAGGCAGGTGGAAGAGCCAGGGTGAATCACTGAGCTGGCAACCTTTGAGTCAAGGTTGAGGAAGGGGTTATTACACAACTTGCACGTTTGGGGTGGAGAGTCATGGGTGCTCAGGAAAGAGCAAACCCACACAAACTCATCAGCTGCTGGGGAAGGTAGGAGCTTTAACTCTTTGTTCTCTCTATTCGCCCACCCAAAACTTTCAGGAAAGCAGTACATAGAGATGTCTACAGGTAAAGAGAGAGTATGTGAAATTACAGAGTGGTTTGTGTGATGCTGCTCATCCATCATCATCAGACAGGACCACTTTGCTTTGGAGAACCAGCTTCAGTAGGTTTCAAGCTTTGTGGAGGGAGAAAAATCAGAAAAAAAAGAACCCCTCATACACACACACAGAGGGAGGAAGCTGATTTGTAAAACCATTTTGTGTCTGAAGTGGGGCGCAGGCTGCCGGAGCAGTTTCCCTTCCAGCTGCTTCAAAACAGCTCCATTTTGCAACCTCAGGGGCAAGATCCCTGGGTGCTGCAGCCCTTCCTCCTCTCATTTCTGCTTCCATGAGACCCAGGGCACTAGATCATCCCCAGCCCTCCCTGCTAGGTCAGGATGACAGATCTAAATAACAGGAGTAATGACAGCTGATGGTATAATTAGAGCAGTGAATTAAGTGTGGGAGTCCTGCAATTTGAGAGGTAGCTTGTGACCTCTGGGCCATGTTCATCCTTGATGTGTGCTCTGGGACACCCCTCTGCAATCAGTGGCTTGGCACAGGGCAGCCAGTGAACACACTTTTCATCCCTTTCTGGTAAAAAAAAAAATGCTGTGTAGTTAAAAAAGACACCATGTTCAACCTGCCCTACAGTTCAGAAAAAAAGTGAATTTGATGCTGGGCTGAGATATTCTTGCTCTAATCACAGATAATCTGCTTTGGTATTCCTATATAATATTAGCAGTCTGCAATATTCCTAATTTGCTTGGACTGGAAGTTTTGTGATCAGACAATAACAGACATGGCTATGATCTTGTCATGCCCAAGAGACATCCTGAACTTCCAGACTGGGTTCTGGTTCTTAAGATCACAGTGGCTGAATACATTGCCTTTCCTTCTGACAGGATCAAAACACTATTTTTACCTTGTGTTACACAAGTGAAATTTCAGACCCAGAACTTTCTGGCATTTGCTTCTGAGGAGAAAGTGAGGAAATTAATCTGTTTGTTTGTTCTGGCTTAAATATGAAAACATCTGTTAAACTGTCTCCGATTGCCTCCTGGCTGCATTAAAGTAATGACAAATTTTGCCACTGATTACTGACAGTGTTTCATATTTTTTTACATAAAAGTTCTGCACAATGCTCAGAACCACTGTACCTGCAGGTTTGACTGCCTGTGAAATTACTTGGATTAGATCTGCTGATCCGCCTGGTGCTTCATATTGATGGGCTTCCCCACGGCTATACAGCAGCACAAAACTTTGGTAACTTTCCAGAAAGGTTCTAATTATTTATTTATATTATAAAAATATTTTTATTTACATATTTATTTCATATATATTATGTATTATACAGAATCATAGGATCTTAAAATGGTTTGGGTTAGAAAGGACCTTAAAGATCATCTAGATCCAACCTTCCTGCATGGGCAGGGACACCTCCCACTAGACCAGGTTGCTCCAAGCCCCATCCAACTTGGCCTTAAACACTTCCAGGGGTGGGGGGGCCATCTGCAATACTCTGGGCAACCTGTTCCAGTGTCTCACCACCCTCACACTAAAAAATTTCCTCTTAATGTCTAACCTGAATCTCCCTTCTTCCAGTTTTAATCCATTACCCCTTGTCCTTTCACTCTGTGCCTTTATAAAAAGTCCCTCCCCAGCTTTCCTGTAGCCCCTTCAGGTACTGGAAGGTCGCTATAAATTCTCCCTGGAGCCTTCTCCAGGCTGAACAGCCCTATACTATACATATATATATATATATAAAAGAAAAAAAAAAAGAAAAAGAAAAAAAAGAGATACATATCTGTATCTATATCTGTGTCTATATATATCTATGCTTGTACCTTGCCTCTGAGTTAGCTTTCTGACCAGAAACTGATTTGTGAAATAGAAAAGGATTTTAATAGAAGTCCTATTGCTAAACACAGCTTGCCAGTGTTAAACAAATGGTTCAAAATAGAGATGAAGATTGATCAGCCCTTTTTTAGGGAGATGGGCCAATATCAGCAAACCATGATGACCTGTCTCCCAGGAATCAGAAGATAACCCATAGGCCAGCTGAGTCCTACAAGGTCAGAAAGTATTTGAAGGAAAGGGAAGATTTTAAGGCAGAAAAGAATTCTTGCAGGTGTTTCCGGGTTGGGGACAAAGCTCCTGAGAGTCTGGGCAGAGCAGAGAGAAAATGGAGGAGAAGCAGAGGAGTTAATGGGCTGTGAGGTGTAGGTTCCTGCTCAGAAGTTTGGCTCAACACCTAGTGCCCTCAGGAAAGGGCATTGTTGTGCATTATGGGATGGCACTAATCCTTCCTCAGCTGCTGAGGCAACCTGGATTGCAGGGAGCATTTAAGTGGGCTGAGTGTAATTACCTGATTGGCATTGACTAACATTTTAATTAACACTTTTTGGCACATCTTCCTCTGAACATATGGCATTCAATGTTTTTGTAAATAAGATATTTATATGACACTCCCAGCAATATTTTAACAATTACTTTAAATATTATTTTCCACAATTTCTAGAAGTAGTGCTTAAATTAATGGTACAGGACCATGGGGATTTCTAGTATAGGGAGAGGCTGAGTCAATGGGCTAAGTTCTGCTGACTGGTGTAATCACTGGCTTGTGTCAGCAGCTTTAGCGAGAACTTTTCAATCTCTAGTGGTAGAAGATCATGTATTTATGGCTGATCAAGAAAATTCCTTTTCATGTTTGAAACCTGGAGAATTACTGCACAGTAAAACTGCAAGAAAACACAGGACAATGGCTCAGGATTATCGAGAGAAATTATTTTAACATAAACTATTGGGCATTTAAATGAATCAAGTTTGGAACTACATCTTCGTTCTATAGCTGTTTGATTGGACCTAACAACTTAATCCCAACTTTCATAATTTGATCAGTATAAATACACTGATTCTGTGCATTTGCTGCGACTAGTTTCTTGCAAAATAACATCCCAAATCATCACCACAGGTTCCCATTTGCCAATAAGAGGATAAAAGGAACAATTTCAGAATGTTGATTATTCACTCTGCATAAGCCTTCTGTTATTAACAGAGATGATTTGCGTAGGGAAATTTTGCTATCTCTACCTGTAACTGCTAAAGGTTAAGAGGAGAGGAACCCTGCAGCTAACCATGAATCACAACTTCTGGTCAATCACTGTTCAATACCTGTCTACAAAATGCAGGGGGAGGGAGGGGAGAAATGTAATAAACCCTCTGCTTTCTCTGCAAAATTAAATTATTGCAGTGAGATTTGGATGACATTAGGAAAGTGACACAGTGAGAAATAGAACTTTTTTGCCTCCATTGCCTTGAGTCAGTTGATAATTCACAGCAGTGAATGAAAGAAAACCAGTGGATAACAGATGTTAGCCAGGTCTCTGCAAAATTGCCATCCACATGAGAGTTTTTCTTTATCATGGAGATCCACTGCCAGTCCGCATTAAAATTCAGAGTGCTGACAAATGTATTTCTCTTAACAAGATCTCCATTCTTTTATTTTTTTTACTAGGCAGGAGCAGGGCAGAGACTTGTGAGCAGACCTCCTGATGCTCCTGAAGGCCATGCTTTGAGGGGGAAGGATCTTATAATTTCAGGACAGCTACAGTCAGGTCATGGGATCTGAAAGTCATGTAACCATCAGTGTGAAGAATTTACTCCTGGTCCCTCATACTATCAGGGAAGTGGAGGCATCATCTGATGTGCTGCTCTCTTCTTTCTTCTCCTCCTTCCCCATCCTCCCCCTGGCACTGCTACCCAGCACATATTTCTTGGAAGGGATTATTATCATGACTTTACACTTGAAAGTCCAAGAGAAGGTCAGGACCCCACAGAGATGAAGATTGTCCCCTCTCAGAAAGGGAATTTGTGCTTCAGTTGGACTCCATCTCCTGCTCACTGGTCACCAAAAAAGCTTAAGGCAGAAGATGATAATTATTATTATTTTTATTATTACTCTCACTACTACTACCACTACTACTTTGAAAAAAGAGGTTGTAACATCCTAACATGATGCTGGAGTTGCCAGCCATTGTGGCTGGTTGCCTTCTGGGGAAGCATTACAAGTTTCCCTGTGCCTTTATCCTGACCCTCAGCTGGTACTGAATCACCCAGGCACTGCATTCAGTTATCACACTGCATATATCTGGCTTTTACAGTAAAATGTGTTGCTGTACTAGACTCAGAGTGGGTATTAAAAAAAAGGTAAAAAAAAAAAAAAAAAAGGTAGATTAATCTTTATCAGGGGATGTACAGGGAATCAGCACAGATTACCAGTTTTGTGAGACTGTTAGAATGAGTCTCACCTTTTGATCAAAACTATCACCCCTTCCTTTGATGTCAGAAGTTCCAAGGAAGTGATTTTTCCCTGGTTTGGGGTAAGGAATCTTCCACCTGTTTGCAAGAACTGGAATTGTCAAACCTGCATGTACCTGCTGTAAAATCGGTGCCGATAATCAGTGTCTCAATCTCCACAGATCTAAATGCTTGCAGCAGATCATCTGACATCTCCAATACAAATATCTAACCTCAGATCATTTAATCAAATCCTCTAACCTCTCAAACCTTGCTAGCTATTTATGAATCACACACACTCCATCAGACTGCCTGTACTGGTAACAGATGTAATATTCCAAAATCCAAAGAGAGTGTTGGCAAGACAAAGCTGGACAGATGCTGAGGCCTAAATTGTCCTCTTGGGGTGGCCATCATGATCTGAATATAGTACAGAGAAATCCAGGGCAACATCTCTCACCTGCTGATACATGGTTTGGATTTTTTTTTTTCCCAGGCTTGGCAAATTTTTCATTGACAAAACCTGAAAAAAAAACCCACCCCCCAAAAAACCTCAGGAGAGGTAAAATACTGATTATGTAGTTGCATTTTTATTCTTGCTAGTTGCACTGTGCACCAGCAGGCTATGGGTATTTTTACTTTGCTTTCTTCTGGCTTCAGGACAGTTCATGTTCAGAAAAGGATAAACTCAGGCTCTGCACACATCGTATTATGTGTATCACAAAAGCAGGCATCAAACTAATGCTGTTTAAGTGAACACTAGAATTCTGTTGAAACAGCTCTAATTTTCCAAAGGAAAAGTGATTAAATCTGAACTATTGAGTCTTTTTCAGTTTCAGTGAGGTTGGTGACGGAAGACCTGAAACTTGCTTTACACTCACCTTATGGTTATACATAGTCAGGCTCCAACTAGGTAATTAAGAGTAATTTCACTGTTTACTTAATACAATAACCATGGCTGTAATCTAGAGTTTTAAAGTGTTTATTGCAAAGCAAGAGCATAAACATTCAGGGAAATTTCTTTAATGAGTTCTTAGTGCACTAGATGGCACTAAAGCATGGCTTTTATATAGAGGGAAAAAAAATCCCTGTAAAAATTGATATGTAGGTTCAGTAAACCTGAACTATTTTGGTCAGGTATATTTTATGAAAGTTCTTTGATATATTATTTGTAATTTTTCATTTTAATTTTCAGATCATCAGAAACAGAGAATTAATTACACCCACTTTGATATTAAAAGAATTTCAAATTGAAAATAAATAATGCTCAAAAGTTGAAAAAAAAACCACCCTGAAGAAACTAATTTACCCCAGGCTAGATGCAAAATTATTCTAATGTTCAAAGATTAGGGGGCTTGATGCAAGTAAAAAAAGTTCTGTTCCAATTACATGGCTTTTTCATGAACTTTAGATATCAAAAACATTAAAGTCACAAAAAAATTGAATAAAGTATTCAGGTTTTCTATATAGGAAAATAATTCTTAATGCATAAGCAAAGAGTTAGCTCCATACTGTCTCCCAAGCACATAACATTCAAAACAAAAGGTAGAACCATTTTGTAAGAACAAGGCACTTTTTCTCCCACAGAAGTAGCAAGAAAACAAAATTAAACTTAATTTTTCTTTACTTTTCCCCTCCCTTTAAATGAGGAGCTATGGTTTAGCTTGTTCGAAGTTTCTCTTCACGCATTCTTCTGTGTTGTATACAGCATTATTTGCTTTCTTATATGATCATCATAAACAACAACAAAGGAAATATGAAGGGTGGATCCCTTGTAAAACTGAGCCTTCTAGACAAAACTGTAAAGAAATGTGTCTTAGGTCATCTTGGGTAGTTTTCCCTTGTTGTGATGCTGAGGGTGCTTACAGAGACACTTTTGGTCTTTATGATGTTTGGATGATTCCAGGATTATTCACTAAGTATTTATTTGAGAAAAGAAGCTGAAATAAAAGAAGGAGGAGTTAAAAAGAAATAAAATAAAATAAAAAAGGGGGGGGGGAGGGTGTGCAATAAGGCGTGGACTGCATCTGAGTTTGCTCCAGTACTTTATTTCTAGCAGCTATGTAGCAAAATGGTAGTTGCTGTGTTTATGCTGCAATCACCAAGGTGAGATGTGAAGTCCAGGGTCTAAATGCCAACAGCCTGGGCCATACACAGAGCAGGCTGGAAATGTTACAGTTTCATGCTCAGGACTGTCATTGATTTGACATCAATTTCAAAAGCAACCATTTACCAGCAGGGGCTGACAGGATCAGTTCCTCCACTAAGAAATGTAGCTTCATTTAGCTGCAAAGCCAGTTAAGGGTCTGATCCACCAGCCATTGGCTCTGTCATGGGCAGCGCTGGTTTATTTTGGGAGGAGAGACCTGTGCATTGCTGTTGAGAATTTGCCCTCATATTTATAATAGAAAGCCCATATATATGCACTAATGAATTTATCATTTTTCTGTCAGCTGAATCAAAGCCTGCATCAGAAGCAAAAGTATTTCATGGGAAAAAACAAAAATGCCTGCATTAAACTATTAAATGTGACCCCAGAGCAGAAAAGTCCCTAAATTACAGAGTTTGCAGCAGTCAGCTCGTGCTATTCTGAGGGCCAATATTTTTAGCACCTCTACAGAAAATAACTTCCCTGAGAATCAGAAGCTAAACAATTTCAGGAATACTTGTTCTTAGCTTCCCAAACACTCATTTTCCACACTTCAAATGCATAACTACAGAACAGGAGAACAGATGAGGGGAAACACATCGATTCATCAATTTTTTAAAGAAATATATATTTGTCTGATTATTTAAACAAAACAAAGCAAAACAGAACAAAAGAAACAGGAGATAATAGAGTTATATCCTCACTAACGTCAATTTGTGCAACTTCACCATAGAGTTTGGACTTTAGTGTCTTAAATATAAATGTCTTTGGTTGCTTTACAAGGATACTACTGATCTAAAATTAACATCTTGAAAAAATAATAATTATAGATTTCCTTGATAACGACTCAGGTTATGAAATATGAAAGAATGCTAAACTTCAGAGCATAATTTTCACCATGCTGCCTACTAGTCATGCAGTCCAGACACTTCCACCTTTTTTTTTTTTCTCAGTTGGTTTCATTTGTTGATTCTCCTGTGATTAGTTAAGGTTGCATTTAAAAAAGGGGTCTTTTTAAAAAGTAAGATTCTAAAAAAAAAAAAAAATTAAAATAAAATTAAAAGCAACCCACTTGTCCTGATTCCCTCTTCCCTTCCTTTTGTGATACATTTTTTGTTCACATGCAGAGGGAATTACACCATGTAATTATTAAACTCTCAGAGCCCTTCAAGTGCTGGGCTCCCAGTTCACTCGCTTCCACTGCACTGGCTGAAAGTTTGAATACTTCAAGCCCTCTCCGCACAGTGTAGGTCTTCATCCCAGCTACCTTCAGACATTTAAATAGGGAATCTTCTTTAGGAATAAAAGCCCAC
>NW_009953811.1:5492853-5512680 GCF_000747805.2 Chaetura pelagica
TGCTGAACTCTGATAGTACCTTTTTTTACGCCAGCAAACTCCCCGGGCTATCTGCACACACTTCGATCAGAGAAGAATCACCCCAAATACTTGTTCCAGCCCCAGGGTGGAGAGTATCTACTGTAAGAGCACTGCAGACCCCTTTTCTTGGAGCTGAACCTCAGGATCTGTAGGGTCAGAAGGACATTTGGGTTATTGGTGGGATGAAATGTCTCTCATCCTGATCTTTCTGTTGACTAGGGAGGAAGACTAGGAAATCACTTATACAACTAACTAAAATCCCACACAGAGGCTTGCTACACAGTTATAGAGGCTTTGGACTAGTCCTTAGTTCAGCAAGTAATTAAGGACATGATTATGATTATGTGCATGATTAATTGGTGTTGATTAGTGACTATGTCATCATGTCACATAACTAACATTTACATAACTTCAGGCATGTGCCTGGTAGATTGTTTTAGTGGTTCAAAACAAGATTTTTATATTTTCCTTAAAAACATATTGCCAGTTTTTTTAACAAACTAAATTTTTTTTTGCAGTGATTCTTCCCAAATGGTGTCCATTAAGATTTTTGCTATTTTTTTCCTTTGCCAGTTCTCTTTCTTTCCAATTTTTCAATAAGGAAGGAAATAGATGATGGAAAGGCAGAGCAAGACATTTAACCTAAACTATTAGCAAACAATGTTTCAGTGTTTGGCTTTAGGTTTAATGTTTTCCTTAGGTGATTCACACACAAAATAAATTATTGTATTCAAGCAGCCATATGTTAACACAGCCAACAGCAAAACTCTTAAATAAATATTAAAAACAGGTTTAATTTTTAATTTTAGGAAAAAGGTAAAGCGCATCACTGAAAAGGAGTCTGTGTACTTTGAAACAAAACACTGCTCATTTCCTTATGATTTAAGCCAGTGTTAAAAGTATGCATGTAGATTACACTGCAGGGCAGACATCTTTTCTTTGCATTTCCATGATCTGTTGAAGGTATTCAATTCTGAAGCAACAAGTGTGGTGAACAACTAATGAACACCTTCAGAGAACTAAGTTAACTGAAACTCCATCACATCAATGCCATATTCTGATAACTGTTGTGTTTTTTTCCTGAGTCAGTTGTATTCTTGCTATTGCTCTTATTACCTAGTGGGAAATGTTATTAAAAGAGGAAACACTTTTAGATCAGTGATGCTGATCCAGCTTAACTCAATAAGGTAGGGAGGAAAAAGAATAAAGTGTATTTTTTTTTTTCTACACTAGACAAATCAATGCAGTGTAAGAAGCTGTTTTCTTTAACTGTTTCCAGTATGCTCCAGTCCAGCCTCAGCTGACAGGATGCAATGTAGGAATTACTGTGTGGTATTCTAAGTCTTGTGTTTGCAGAACATCTGTCTATATCACAACCATCCCCTCTGACCTTAGAGCTTATGAATCAATGAGGGGAAAAGTGGTGAGATCCAGGGAAAGAAATGGGTTGCTAGCAAATGCCAGGTTAAGGAGACTCTGCTGTGTGTGAGAGATTTTTATAGACATACAGAATGTGTAAGTGTGGGTCTGTACGTGTCAGAGTATATCTATCTGTAAAATAAAAGTTGGTTACAACAGATGTTCTTATCTGACCTACTTAAAATTGTACATGAAAGCACAGTTAATTTCATCTCCTATCTGTCAGATTGATATTAATCTCCTGTTCAGTATTAATTATTGTAAGCATGAATATTCTTTCTGGGGGGAGACCTGATGATTAGAGCTAGAGCAGACAGAAATCCTGAACCTGTTAACATTCCCTCCCACACCCCCTCACTAAATGTGCATGCAACATTTCAGACAGGATCCATCACTGCTCCAGCTGTCATGTAGTTTTTGCACCTTTGGATAAGGAGTGTAAAATGCTACCTCTGATGCATTTGTGGTTTTAAACTCAGTTTGCATTAATTGTGCTGTGAAGTAAGTGGGAGCAAAGTGGTCTCTACTTTTGTCTCAGCTTCACCTAAATTCTTGGAACTTTTTTTTTTCTTTTCTTCTGTTTCTTTCTGCTTTTAAATCCTATGAAGTAGCTTGACCTCAATAGTAGATGAGGTGATGCAGGGTGCCAAGGACATTTTTGTTTTCTTTTAATGAAATCAGAAGTTCCCAACCAAAATTATGTAGTTGATAAGTGTGGAAATCAGGAATTCAAAACTGAGGGTAATCGGCTGTAGTACTGTATGGAAACCAAATCCAGAACAAAATATTGTTTATATCTCTGAGTTCTCTGTTTAGGGGTTTAATTCCCACAGGTTGGGGCTTCCTTCTACCTGAAGATGTCTTCTTCCACTGTGAAGGCCCTAATATTCCCAGACCCTGATGCCTTCCAAGCTGATGCTTCCAATCATCAACAGAAGTCTCACAAACATCTGTGCCAATACTGAACTAGAGAATCTGCCTTTTGTGAGATCTGAATCACATAAATAGCTAAGACTTTCAGATCAGTGTATTTGGAGAAGGAAGTCATGAATTCTACTTCAACAGTCAGAAGTGATGAGATAATTTAGTTATCTGCCTTGTACCTTTTATTTTCACAGGAAGAAGTGTATTTGAGTAAAGATCAACTCAAAGGAATTGGAAGGGGAGACATTGCAGAAAAAGAGAATACAGCTTCATTCAGAAACGTTGAGCTATTGAAAAGTTGTTTTCATAAGATGCTTTAAATTAGTGTAAGGAAAAAAATGTAATCAAGCACAATAGCCCCCCAAACCAAGAAAGATACAACCCAGAATAGTCAATAGACTCATAATTACACAGTCAGACAAAATGTCTGAAAAACCGGTTCAGCTCCCTGCTCCATCACAGTTGAAATCAGAACTGTTTCTGACCTGAAAAATGTGCCCTACAATTGCTGAACTGCTCTGGCCATGAGAAATATTCTGAAAACAACATTGCCATCATTGTTTGTTTTTTGTTGTTTGTTTTTTTTTTTTTGTTTTTTTTTTTTCATGAAATCACAGATATTATATTTTTATTATTTTTCTTTAAAAATAAAGTTAGGAATTGTCTGTGCAGGACTTGCTCTGAATTCTTGGAGCATGATGTCTCAGTGTTTCCTCAAAATTGTCTATTCCAGGTGCATGAACCCTTCGTGTAGTGCAAATAAGAAGAAGCTTTACTTCAACATTTGGAAGATGCTGTCCAAAGAGGTTAATGTAGAAGATGAATTGTTCATGAGAAGTGTTGGATGTACAGAGCTGAACAGAAATCTTTACATCTGCAATTTTTGACTCAGGGGAAAAAACATTTGCCTGTTGTGCTAAAGGTAAAGAGATAATATGGAGTCCTGGATAGTCCTTGGTACCCTTGAGAGGCTTCCTTATTCTCACAGCCAAGCGTCTCTGAGAAATATTTAGTAAATAGTCTCTGATGCTGTAGTCAACAACCCTCATGCCACCATTTCCAGTGGGAAAAGTACCTTTGCAGTGGCCAGCTCATAATATTTGTTTTAAAAAGTACTTGGTCAGCACAAAACATCTTCATTGAATTAGGCATGTCTGTCAGGGTCAGATTTGAAGGTGAGATGTTGAAGGAAAAAACAGAACAGAAGATGAAGAACAACATAAACTGGTTTAATCTAGATATTCACTCCCTAATCTCACAAACATCTATGGTTTTCTTTAACTCTACGTGAACCTTTGCATAGTGTGTTTAGCTGAACAGTGCACTGTTTTTTCAAAGTTCTTTGGTTTGGGAGGTAAAGAGAAAGAAAAAACCCTCTCGCCTCAGAGTCGTTCTACAAGCCATTTATTCATCAGAAATAATTGTGGTCAGACATTTAGCTGAGAATGCTGGTATTTGTCCTAATGTTCTGTAAATGTTTATACCAAACTTAAATGAATGTAAATACCCCATCTCTGAGCTCTGTGGTAAATCGTTTGTTCTGCACAGAGAGCACTTGGCAGGGAAGTTAGGCTGCAGCCCATTCCTACTGAAATAGTTGAGACCCATGGCAACTGGCCATCTAATCCCTGAGCTCAAATGTAAATACTTTACTCCATAAGCAAAGCTGAAAAAAAACCAAGTCACATTTTGGTAAATTTTGCTCTAGAGAGAAAATAATCTGTACCAACTCTTCCCCTGACACAACTCATTTATCTCTGTGCTGCTGAGCTCTGCAACCTGATGTGTTAAAAGACAAGTCTAGGCTCCTCCTCTTCTCCCTCCATCTCAGAGCTCCAGTATTTGCTTGTCTCCCTGTGTTTTAGCTTGTGATTCAAAGGGATGAGTAGACAGCAAAAGTGTGAATTTGCTCGGGATGAAGCCTTGAACATTTGTTTTCACTGAAGGGAAAACTCCCATTGATTTCAAAGGGAAGAAGGACTGCAGGCAAGAGCTTCCCACTTCTGAAAATCAGAGCTCCCAGATGCAAATTTAAGACTTGCAATAGACAGGTATCAGTTCCACTAATTAAGTCTCATTTATCTTAACCATTTCACTACTTAATCAGATAGCACAGTGATAAGACGCTCTAAAAATATATGACAGATAGTCAAGGTCTAGACTTCTCTAATGTGGCAATTTTTTATATTATGATCTTTCTTTGTATATGCAGATGAACCACTCTTTTATTAACTTCCCTTTGTAAGCATTTCACACACAAAAATCAGATAGGGCTTTGAAAAAAAGAGCTTTGCAAAGTGATGAGAATGAATTAGCCCATAATTGGACTGATTGGTAAAAGTTCAGTACAATGCAACAAAATTGCACCATTATCAGGTTTTAAATTTACTATGGGGAATTTTTTATTGCTGCTCATTACAAATAAATAAATAAATAAATAAATAATCTTTGGCTGCACTCTGCAGGAACTCACCAGTGTTTGAAGTAGGTAAAGGAATCTGTAGAAGGAAAAGTCCCTTCATACTAATGTAGGTAGAACAAACATTCTTTTTTGAGGGTTGTCATCTGAGGTTGAGGATTTTTTTTGTCAGCTGCCATTCTCCACAGCTGCCTTCCATAAAGCTGTGTTATTTGATGGACAGAAATATTAAAGAAGAGTGGCCATCTATCTTCACAGATCATCTCTGCTACAAACATGAACAGTCTGAGAACATCAGCATGTTTCCTCTGTTAAGAGCATGGGATGGTAATGCGAAATAGGTCTACTCAATACAGCAGAGAAAAAGATCACAGGATTTAATGCCTAGAACTTGAGAGATGGACCATCCTAACAAGAAAACCATCATACATTTTTGGGTTAGTGGCAGATCAAATATGCAAATGATGGGCCTGGACTTTTGTTGAAAATCTTCAGCTCGAGATGGGGAGTGTTTCTCATCCTGTTGCTTTGTCTCTTTAAAACACTGCCAGGGGAGGTGTATGGCTTCTGCTGTGCAGGTAACCAGATTCCCTGTGGTTTTCTTAATCCTCTGATTTTCAAATTTCTGGAAATTTCCAAGTGGAGAGCCTCCAATGAAGGCTTCTGATTAAAAAACTTCTTAAGAAACTTCTCAAGAAACTTGGTTCCTTTTGGGGGCTTCCACAATATCCTTGCAATCTCAATGGGTGTCAAGGGCCCTTGAAGATATGACAATTCTTGAAGGAATGTTTACCATTTTTCAATACTGTAATTCCCTCCAAGAGTCTTTGAGAAAGAGATTCTCAGTGTGACTTGAAGGCTATCTCATTAGGAAGATTTCAGAGAAGGGTAAAAGTGAATTAAAAGTGCACAAAGTAAGCATATTAAGTAATTCTTACTGATAACAGAGCTCCAGATAACCCATAGTTGTGTCACCAAAAAGAGGCAGAACTCTCTTCAACTCTCTTCACTCTCTTCAACTACCTGAAGGGAGGTTGTATTCAGGTGGGGGCTGGACTCTTTTTCCAGGCAACTAGGAAGAAGAGAAGAGGGTCTGGCCTGAACCTGCTTCAGATTTAGGTTGGATATTAGGAAGTATTTCCTCACAGAGAAGGTGATTAGACGTTGGAATGGACTTCCCAGGGAAGTGGTGGAGGCATCATCCCTGGATGTGTTCAAGGAAAGGCTGGATGTGGCACTTAGTGCCATGGTCTGGCTGATGTGGCGATGTTAGGTCATAGGCTGGACTTGATCTTAAAGGTCTTTTCCAGCCTCAGTGATTCTGTGATTCTGTGAACGTAAGGGAGCTACCCAAATGAATATTAACATCTTGACCTAGAAAATTTCTGGTTCTCATGGAAAAGTCTAGTCACAGACTAAACAAAAATAAAGAAAGAACATCTAAGCAGAAAACCCAAACAACTCAACCACCAATTGTAATATGCTGAACAGGAAAGGAAATACGCAAAATAGCCGAAAATGTAAAGGTCCCTTTTGGCGAGCAGGAACTCCTACAAGCAACCAAATGGTGATGAAACTACAGACCTGTGTGATCCCACTATCAGAACCACATCTTTTTGTCAAGGCTTCTTTAGCTTCTTTGTCTCTCTCAGGCTCCTGATCGTGACCTTTGCAAGTTTGTCCGATATTTTTGCGGTAGACTTTGCATGTGTCTTACATGGACCTTTCAAACTTGTCCTTCAAGTCAAGATTGGTCCATTTACACATGACTATCCCTGTCAACATTTTAGTCTGATATTGTAAATTCTGCTTTTCTACAAAATGAGGAGATTTGCAAAAAATATCTGATACAAAGATGATGTTTACAGTCACAATTTAAGAACTGCCAGGCTACCTACTGACTTACTTCATCCTGAGCCTCAGGACTTGGATTGTAAATAAAATGCTGTCATATAGAAGAGGGAATAATGGGGTGAAGTATTTATTTATTTGTTTATTCAAAATGAGTTTGTTAGGTAGAACTACTTGTCACTAATGATCTGAATTTTTAAACAAAAATCTAAACAGTTTTATTAATGTTCGTCATTGGTTCTCTAGTATTTTAATCACTAATTGAGATTTTACTGGTGAGTGGAGTATTCGTATTTCATAACTAATATTAACATTGATCCATTAGAGAATTTGAAACTCCATTTTATAAGATTGCAACTGATATTTTCCTTTTGAGATTTGGAATACCTGGCATGGCTCGTCAGTTTTCACTTAGTGAAGTCATTCATACAGTTTCACAAGAACTTCAGTTTTGTGACAATAAGACTTTAGACATTAGGAACACAGAGAGAGAAATTTTTATTGCAAATAATCAATTTTTTTTTTAATAAAAAAGGCTTAAATACAGGAAAGCACCCTAAACTTGCTCTTTCTTATTTTTATATCTCATGATTGCATGGCTCACCTCAAGATTTAAAGAATGAAGTGACTTATGAATATTGAAAGAATGAATAATTAAAATATCAACCACAAAGAAAGACCCTCTTAGATCTCGATGAACTAAGTCATGCTTTTTAACTGTGCTTTGTAGACAATTTTTATTAAAATGATGATGATTTATGATTAATCGGCCTAAACCAGAAAAATGTAAGAAAAAAATAAATAAATCAGAATTTCTCACACTATTTCTTCCTCTTATTTCTTGACTTTTGTGTCTTTAACTGTGAAGCTATTTTTTTTTTTTTTCTTTGTCTGGCAATCTCTGACTTATATTGGAAGCATATTTGAATAGCCTAGGCCTGTTTCTTTGAGATTGTGTTAGACTATTGATGACAGTTAAACCAGAATACATTTTTAAACTGAAATTCAGAGCATGTCAGAACAGAAACTGAAGTCTCTTAGGTATTTGAATAGATTATCACAATGATATTTTATCAGCATTAGGGATATTATAAATGTATTTATATTGCAGGAAAATAGATTCTAAGACATTTAACACAAAAGATACATTATATTGATTTCTATCAATCCCTTAGAAATCCTGTTCAGTAATAATTTTTTGTCCTGTTGTTCTGAAACAATAAAAGTTGGGAGGAGATAAGAGTGCTGCACTTTTAATTGCCCTTTCTGAAAGGGCAATTACTCTGCAAAGCCCTTTACCAAGACGTCTGAATGCTTCCAAAGCAGAAGCCTGTACCAAAATATTAACACATCCTGAAACTGTGTTATCTTCGTCTTATTAGACGACAGCTCAGCAGGTGTGGTGCAGACACCCCTTCCCTGTGCCTTTTTCTTTAATATTGATTAAATTATATTCCACATTTTTATCTGATCATATCTAACCAGATCTGCAGCAAGAAATTTGTGGGAATTATAGTTTGTTTATTTTTCTCTCCACCTTGTTCTTCAGGTGCCAACAATTTCCGTTCCTGAGACCTCAACAGAGTTGGAGACTGGTGGGACCTGGGAGCCAGGATCCACTGGGTACATTCCCATCATTGTAAATCCTAGATCCTCATTTTCCTCTTGGTCCTCGTGTCCTCAGTGTCCATACTTGATGAGAGTTAATTTGCTTTTGGCTTCTCTGTGGGAAGGAAACAAGTCCTCTGCAGGATTAAATGCAATCACAGTTACAGGGACAGCAAGTGAAACACCGTGAAGATAAAACTTCTGCAGTTCTGAGTCCTTTTTTCGTTGTGCAATCTTCTGACATTATTTCAGTGAGCTTCCTACCCTCACACAGCTTGCTCAGCTGGGGAACATGTATTTTCAGGTTGTACTATAGAATGCTGCTTTGGTTGACTTCACCACAGGTCTTGCATGATTTCAGAAACTTTAAAAATTAACCATCAACAGAAAAAAACCCCCACAATTATGATGTTTTACGACTGCAGGGCACCCCTTGGGGGTTACGTCATTGCACATGGTAAGGTGGCATGGCTCCATGCTACAGTGCCTGTGTAGTGTGGATGCAACCTGTCTGCTCTACACACAGCCAGCTCCAAGTTCTGCAAAACCAGGCATTTTGCACCATTTAACGAGGGCCATGGAGACCAACGTCTGGTGAACATATTTCACAAAGAACATGCAGGCAAAGCCTCTTCCACTTCTGCTTGCGTCCTTCATAGCCTATCCTTTTTATGACCTTGTCCTGAAACTGGAAGGCGTAGAGAAAAAGTTGTAGCAAAAGTGCCCCTGAGACAGCGTCCACGGAGGGGGTTAAGGACTGCAACCATTTTGCCATGAGCAGCAAACCTCAGCGTAGGCTGTTAAAAGAAAGTTTTGCAGCATCCCTTCTCTTGGTGGAGAGCACAGTGACTCAAAACAGCCTTGATATTGCTCAGTCTGAGATCGAGGAGTGGGAAGAGAAAAGCCCTCACAAATACTGAGTTTACAAATAACACTGAATTACTGATTCTGATACTTTCTGTCCCGAACCTAGAGAACGCTGCTTTTTCTCTGTGTACAGTCCTGTTCCTGCCCCTAAAAATCCCTTACGGACCGATGCAAAGTCTCTAGATGGTGGCATCATCTGAAGCTAAGTGCTTTTAATCCATCCCACTGTAGCCTGTATCTTCCTTAAGCACCTAACTTTAATTAAGTGCCTGAATTTAGACCTTCTGGACAATTTATTTCCTGTTTCCTTAAATTATGCAGAAGACAGGGGCTGTCAAACTAAAAGGGTTAGTAATTTTCAAGAAAAAACCCCAAGAGTTCTGAGGAATTTCAGAAAAATATAATTTCTGTTTTACAGATGAGTAAACAGAAACCTAGAAAGATTTAAATGAACCAGGCTCAGTAACAGGCTTAGATATGAAGGGAACCTAATTTTTGTAATGTGAGCCTGCTCTCCCTCTCTGTCACACTACTCTTGCTACTGAAGCTACCAGAGAACCACTCTTCCTTCCTCTTTCATGCTTTGCATGTCATTTGAAATGGCAAAACATCTTCTTGATAGACATCAGTGAAATAACTCTGCCTAAACACTTCTGCAGATGTCTTTTAAAATAAGGTGGATCATTTAGCTTGACATGTTCTGGTCTTGATATCTTATGCACATATACAAATATTCCAGGCATTGGAGAAACCAATTAAAAAGACATTTCTCAAGTATAGGTTTTAACACAAAATTGGATGAGCAGCAGCCAAGATTCAGATTTCCTTTCATTGTCTTTTTGTCTGCTACATCTGCATGTAACGTTATGTTATGAGCTGAGGGGAGCAAACCAAAGACCAGACAAAGATCATAGCCAGGAGCTAATCTGTACTTTTTAAAAACATTTGATAATTCAACTTTGTTATACCAGTAAGGAAAAATTTGACCTAAATTTAGGCAGGATATTATGCATCTTGCTCCTCCTGCATATCAGGAGAAGCACCAGCACCATGTTGCTTTGCGGAGGATGCACTGGGAAACGGACAGGAAGAGCATGACAAAGCTCTTGGGTTGTCGATGGAGAAGTGGGAGTTCCCAAGGCTTGGAAGTACACACGCATAGGACAAAAGGTTGCCTTTTCTCTTGGTGAACTTGGAAAAGTTGGAGTTCTCATCAAGTGGGCCTCCTGGCAAGGAACTGAGTGGATGAGGTAAGACAGTAAAAACATTCTTTCCCTGTATGATCAAAGTCCTGTAGCTTCAGGAACAGTAACATTTGTATAACACCTACAAGCCTCACAAGACAGGCTTAGCTCAATTGGCCTCCTGCCTCAGTTTCCCTTTCTGTACCACAGAATAAAAATGTTCACCTGTTTACAGCCACTGATTTAGCTCTTTTTAAAAAGAAACAGTATACAAAATTTTATTAACATGAAGGCTCACTGAAGGTTGCAGTTGGCTGATGCAGCTACAGTGCATCAAGTGGAAGATCCCAGATTCCACCAAGCTGCTGAACACTCCCCTGGTTACATCATATCTGGACTAAGAATTTGACCTTCTGGGCTGCTGAAGGGCAAGTCTGCAGTGTTCACTTGTGGCAGATATTGCAGTGCTTTTTAGTTCTTCTCTCCTGTCATAAAGAGTGCGGAGAGATAAAGAGAAAAAGGAAGCAAAGGTGATCTGATGGGCTTCCTCCTCCTCTGTCACAAAACACTAAAGTAAATTTACCAGGAGGAACTGCTGCAGCTTTTATGACATACATAAAACTTTAATCCCTTGTAATCAGCATTGCCAAACTAGTCTACTCAACATGATAAAATGTCTTCCCTGTTCCCACTGGGTGGGAAATCTGTTAATCAGAGGCATTTGTGGAACCAAAAAGCTTTTTTGCACACTCCATCCAGATAACCTTTATAAATCCCACCAAATCCTAGCTTGTTTCTCACCATGTTGCTAATAGTTTGATCTGTGGCCTGCTAATGAGGTACATATTGCTTCACCTCCAGTAAAGGTATTATGGTGTCTACTCCATTCTGCAGTACTGCAGAGATTATAGTTGTTTGCGCCAGGAGGAAAAGGAATTTCCAGGGCATAAGTCATCATTTAGAGTTATTAACAAAAGGATTTATTATGTTGCTCTGTTTCAAATGGTTTACATGATGCCTAGAGCATGCCAGAGTGCAACTACCTACCACATAATGTCCTCATGAATCACCGGGGGCTGAAGGAGCTGCAGAACCTCAATGTTCAATCGTGCCTTTCTCCCCCACACGCCAGATTGACAAATAAGGCCATAATGGCTTTGCAGTTTTATCAGGTAAAACTGATCTCAGGAAGATGAGTACATTGAAACCGCGTTGAGAACTATGTGGGGTGGGGAAACCCACCTTAAAAAAAAAAAAAAAAAAAAAAAAAAGAAAGAAAAACAAAAGGGGAAAAAAAAAGAAGAAACAAACAAAAAAAACCAACAAAAAACTGAAAAATGTTGGTGCAGCAAAACAGCACAACACAAAGTTTAGTGCTAACCCCTAACCCCACAGGCACCAGCAGTCTGTGTCTGTGCCCAATAAGTCAATGGGATCTTTAACCATGACTTCAGGGCTTGTAGAGTCAAGTCCTACTGTAAAAAAGAACCTTGCTTTCCAGAGTTGTGAAGACGAAGGTGACTAAAGGCTATTGAATCCTGCTTGTCCACACTTGTCCTCTGTGTAATTTATAGTAATTGAAGGCCAAAGGCTCTCTTCTTTAAAACAAGCAGTTAAGAAATAATTCTCTTTTCACTTTACCAGGGTCTCCTGAGGTTTAATTAAACAATGTTTAGAGTACATTTGAGTTCTCCAGGTGGCAGGAGAGACAAATTAATATTTATTTTCTTTTACTCATTATATTTGCATTTTCAGGCTTACAGGTTAAAATGACCATTTTTTGTTCTGATTTTGCTTTCAGTAAAGGTACTATGAGATTTCTTATTTACTCCATGTGGAAGCAGACTCAATTAATAATTATTTGTCCATGGTTAATACCTAAAATAATAAGAGGAAACTTGAACCCAGAGGAAGACGAAGCAAATGATTATACAGCACATCATGTTAAAGACAATTAAATCAAATGCAGCAGCTTTTATACAATTCAGAGATAAATCAGTGTTCTCTTAAATTATTTTTGGTTCCTTTTCCCTTTAAGCAGATTCAACTCTTTTATTTAAGTTTTGGTTTTTTGCATTTTTTTTTCCATTGAAAAAATATATTTTGTTTCTACTTGATTCTATCGCAAATAAATCTTGGTTTTCATTCCTTCTATGACATCTTTGTGGGGGGTTAGGGACTCAAAAACACCTTCATGGGGGAAAAGGTTATGTCTGAACCTCAGTTTTAGAAGAGCACCACCATCCATTCCAGTCAAATGAAGCTTGCACTAAGTCACGTCCATTCAGAAAGACTTATTTTCAGACAAGAATCTACATGCTGCTGGTTACTGGAGCCTAACCTGGCTAAAGGGTAGATCAGAAACCCACAGTGGGTTTTGTAAAAACTACGTAAAGAGAGCAAAAAAATCATATGTTTTTACTAAGTGGGAAAAAGTCACCAAATGAGGAAAAGATTTTTAATGCAAACAGATCTATTGCAAAATGCATAATATTATATCTCCTACTGGAGGAAACTCTTCAGCTGAAAATATTTGACACTTTATTGAGTCATGAACATGATTCCAGAGCTAATGGCATTTTCTTCTTGCTACTCTGGTGCTGATTCAGCAACCTTCTCAAGGCCACATGAAACCTGAGTGTGTTTGTGGTTCCACTGAGTTAAACTGGAGCACAATCACATTAACAAAGTGAGATATGTGATTGCCTTTCTGAATCAGGGCCCTGTGCCAATGACAAAACAATTGCAAGATGTACCATCAGACAATTTCCACTAATTTTTGTCTTGTTTTACTAAGTCATTTGATGTTTGGTTCTGCAATTGCATATAAGTACACGATATTTTTGACAGATTCTTGAAAGCCAGTGTTTGTGGAAATGACATTGATAGTATAAACCTGATAAATGTTAAGCTTTTCACACCTCCTTGCCTTATTTTATATGTCTCAAGAAAGAGCAAAAACAATCACATAAGCAAATTCCCCACAGATCTGGAAAAAAAGGTCTCTGATATAATTGCACTATTTTTAATTATTTGTGAGATGTTTAGAGTGGCTCTGAGAGCATCTTAACTTCTGACTAAGTAGATAATTTTACCCATATTGAAATTCACAATGTGTCACATATATTTTTAAAAATCCAACTCTTAGTTTGTTCTGAGAGAGAATGCAAGAGAAAACTGTCAAAGGAAAAAAAAAAAAAGGAGAAACAAATAAACCAAACATTTTCTATGGAATTATTAGGGAAAACAGACACTATTGGGGTGCATACATTTATTTTCCATATATAAAGTACTTTGTCCTAGAAGAGGTGTTCATAAAAGCCATTCAATTCAGCCATTTGACAGATGAGATCTGTTCTTGATATCAGTCACTGAGTTACAGGTCCCTTCCTGTATTTTGCTACTGTGATTCTTATTCTGTCTACCTTTCCGCCCACACAGTATATCAGTATAAATGTATATGTGTGCATGCATAGTCTATACATACAGTCTGTCTTTATTACGCATATGATAGCAGTGCTAAGCTTGCTGCAGAGGGCATCTCTTTCATATTTCAGAGGAATGCAAGGCAAGGAGATCTATTCTTGAAGCCCACAATATTAGAATGAGAATGAAACAATTATCATAGCAACGGGGTAGGGTAAAACCAGTAAAAGTGGGTGGAAATCGCTACCACCCTCCATCCCAGCTTGGGCTCATTCTACTCCCACCTTGTGTGGTGTAAATGAGTACAAAGACAATGCAGTGGAAACATATAGCCATGGTTCTGTGCAAAACAGCAGGTTTTCTTTTATATTTATTTTTAAAATATCTTTTTAATATCTTCCTGATCTTATTGTTTGGTTTAAAATTTAAGCTAGAGCTGGCATTATTATTATTGAATTAAAACTGTTACATTCATATTACAGGTTCAAGTTTCTATTTTCTACTGCACATATAAAAGCCAAACTTATTCAGTGAGTTTTGTGACCTGTGAAACTGCTGAAGTCTGTTTCTGCAGAATTTCAGTGAAAGTTTCCCACAGGTTGGACATTCAATAACACCTATGTTTTCCATGACCTCCCTGGAGTCAAGTCATACCGAAGCCTTTCACTTAGACCAGTCTAATTTTCATTACTCAGCTGCCTATTTTTAGACAATTCATCAGGATTCAATATCTTCTGTATTTCTCCTGTTTTGACAAATTTTGCTTAAATCAACCAAGAGGTTTAAAAAAAAATATTTTAAAAAATCCCAAAACATATATGGGAGGAATGGACAGCAAACAGACAATCAATCAATCAGTCAGCATGATTGCCAGGTATATTTTTTAACAAATCACACAAGCAATTTTTTTAGCTTTTTTGTTATCATCCCCAAAGGTTAGAATACATCTGACTTGGCCCTAGTTGCCTAACTTAGGCACCTATTTGGAAGCTTTCATCTAGGATGAATGGACATGCTTGGAAAGAAATGTACCACCTAGTCCTGAAACAGATACCTGAAAGAAACAACATGCCTTGACACCCTGGGGTAGTTCTGTACCTCTCCAGTTCCTAGCAAGGAAACGATTAAGTCTGGTGTACAGTAAATATTTCACTTTTAGATGATGGTTAGGTGGAGTTTACTTCATTCTTGGAAAACATTGTAGGAAACCATTGTGACTCAAAGCAAGGATATTCTGTATCTCCTGCAGTACAGATCTGATGGCTCTTCTGAGCTGATTTTTCAGTAGTTCAGTGGTGCCTTGCTCCAACTGGTACTTAGTCAACCTAAACTCAAACCTACTAGCACCTTTGAGATCCCTATTGTAAGCCAAACTCTTTGATAAGTTGAATGAAGACTGAACTAATTCTGAAGTTCTTTGTAACTCCATCTTATACAGCTCCCAAACTCAAGATAAAGCAAAGTGCCCTGAATCAAATTTTCAAACACTAGCTGCTGGCTTTGCTCATGTAGTCTACAGCTATGCACAAGCACAAGGTGTTTGTTTCATTAGACCTCTGAAATGTCTATTATCTTCCCTATGGTCTTGCTTTTATGTGTACCTTTGACATTGGAATAGTCAAGACAAGATTTTGATAAATTCTTGTGAAGTGGATGAAACACAAACCACAACAGAGCTCCCTAGATCTAGATTTGGAGGAGATTCAACCAAGTGCTACTTGCATGCAGTTCATAAACAGAGTGGGACAGTTAATGGGTGTAAGATGGGGTTAATTTGGGGGTTTATTTCTGAAGCACCCAAGCAGATCAGCTACATACTGAATGTATCTTTAAGAAACTACTGAGAGAGAGCAGTTCTGCAATGCTTAGTCCTTTTTGAGGACTAGGTCCTATTTTGACCACGAAGAGTTTCTATCCACACCTGTTGAATCATAGCTGACTTTGGATTGAACTCACCAATGTCCACAGAAAATGCTGTCCAAAATTTCCCTTTTGCTCTTGCAAACTATGCATAATCAAGTTTCAGAAAATAAAAAAAAATCGGAGGAGTACAAACTGTGGTGTTTGACAGAATAGCCTTTGATTTTGATTGCACCTACAAATGCAAAAAGATCCTGGAAAACTGGCCTTCTTTTTGTGGTGTTTGTGGTTTGTTGGTGTTGTTTGTTTTTTTTTTTAATATAAAAAATTCTATGTAATTAATTAATGATACAAAAGTTCCAATTTTTTGAATGATAACATGTAGGGAAGAGCTGTTGAGAAAGGATCTTTAAAGCTGCACTACTGTAAATCATTGCAGTGTAAGACTCGCTTCCACGTAGATAATATATCCCTAAATGCCTTTGAAATTCTGCAGTAAGTGAGAGGAATATAAAATGAAGTGTATGAGATACTGTAAGCAAACTGCTTCTTAACATCTCTATCAAGGCAATACATTTTAACTTGGCATGTTAAAAATGCAAACAAAACCTTTAATTCGTAAGATCAATTGCAAGCATAGACAGACTCTGGGTTTAGGAAGAGCATTCTATCTTGTCAAGCTCACCTTATCATCATGGAAGAATAAACAACGTAATTATTCTCACCTTTTTGTTTGTTTTCTAATTGGATCATTTATTACTTTCAGGAAATTCAAATCAACATCAGATTTATAGCACAAGGCTTCTGAAATATTGATTTGGTTATAGAAATGTCAAAGCTGGCAGGTAAGCTGTCTTGTTGCCTCAGGAGTCTTTTGCATTAGCAGAAATTATGGAAAAGGCCTTTAGAATTGAATAAGTTTAACAATTTGCTTCTGTGTTATGCATGGTTCAAAACTCTGTTCTTTTACCGATATTTTAGCTCCATTTTTCAGCCCACAGTTGTGTGTTTGAATCAAATACACAAAGGATGGGATTGTAGCTGTTCAGTTTTGCAGAATGTATTTTACTTCTAAGTTGGCTGCAACAGGTTTTGGATGACTGTTGACATAATTTTTCTGGTTGGTTACCACATATTTCCCAACATAAACCATCAATGATCCTGAAATGGCTCCTCTACATTCCTTGTAAGTTCTCAAGTGGTCAAAGTGTATCTTATTTGTCAGCAGATGAAGGCTGTGCTCTCTGCTGCTCAGCAATGCATGTTTCTGCTGTTCCTTTCAACAAAAAGGCAGAGCAAATAATCTCAAACACGTACATTAAGAAATTCCATTTAACTCTGTCTTATGATGTTGAGGAAGTTTACTCACAGGTTCATAACCTCATCTTTTAAGCCAAATTAATCCTACTAGTTAGCATATTGTCTCCCTTCCAGCCACGCATATACTGCTGCTGATGCATTTTGTGAGTGTTAAAGGGACGGATTTTCTAAGTTCAGCAAAAAACCTTGGAAAACAAAGAGTCTGGCATTTGATCTAAGTCTCATTGAAGTCAATGGAAAAAACAGAGCTGAAATCAGCCACCACCCAAATAACCTGTCATGACACAAAGAAAAATCTTGCCACAACTTACGACGTTCCTACACAGAAGAAACTCCCATCGGCACGAAGTGCGGTGGTGCATGGAAGTGGCTTTTGGTTTGATAAGCTTTATCTCTACCCTAGGCAGGAAGAAGCTGTTGCAGAGAGACAACTGTGTGTGCACATCTACATTGAGCTACTCACCCTGAATGCCCTTTAAAACTAGCAAGGGAAAATGGGTGCTTTTGTGACTTGGTTCATCTGACTACACGTAGAAGCTCACTTTTAAAAACCAAGAATGGCTGTGCTGTGAAAAGCTCATTTATCTTCATATGAAAGAATAATTTGGAAGTGCGCATCCATAGAGGAGCTAGCCACAAGATACTCCCATGAGCTCTCAAATATTGTAAAAAAAAAAATAGTATTACCTAGTGAGGGCCCAGGATAACTGTAGAGAGTCAGAGGAAAAGAAAAGTAAGATAAAAGAAAGATTATTTTGCCCTTTTTTTCTTTCTTTCTTATTTTTTTTCTTTTGTTGAGAGTGGCACTTGAGAACTAGTGAAAAATCAGGAGGATCAGAACTTTTTTCTTTCTCATCCTTTTTTCATACATGCATATGCAATTCTTAAAGACTCTGAAGTTTAATAAGATAACAAACAGAGGAACCAAAAGAGAAAGTAACAGTTCATGTATATACTTCTCTTTAGAGTCTTCATTACAGTTATATATTTAAAATAATGAATGACAATGTAATCCAATTGTTATATACTAAGATGATATAATTCCACAATTATCTCCTTTTTGTAATTTTTCAAACCTTAATATTTCCAATGAGAAGAGCAAAACCTATGAAACTATTTAATGTTTCATCGAGTTTAATAAAAAACTAATGTTTCATAATATGAAAATTTTCAAAGATTACATCATATCAATATATTTTTAACTAGACTGTTTTCTGCGGGATACTGTGAAAACATTTCTCAGGCAAAAAATTGCATCAGTCCAAGCTATACTGGATCATTTCTAATTACGAAATCAAGTGTTATTAGGCATCAGGAATGGAAATATTATCAGAGTGTTTCATTTCATAAAAAAACACACCAAAACAAAAAATTAAAAAATAAAACCAAACCAAACCAAACTACCACCACCAAAAAAAAAAAAAAAAAAAAACCCCCCCCCAAAAAAAAAAAAAAAAAAAAACCCCCCCCCAAAAAAAAAAAAAAAAAAAAACCCCCCCCCAAAAAAAAAAAAAAAAAAGCAAGCCAAACATCTATGGCAAAAGGAACAGTGGAAAATACATTTAAAACAAAGAACTTGCAGATTAACCATGGGGGTTTTTTTAGGGTAAGTTAAAACAAAAATGGAGAGTTTGTTATGTATTTACACAGATAGTCAGGGAAGACAAACGATCAGAGGAATCATAGATAAAAAGATGGGATAGCATCCCAAAAGCCAGTGCTTTCATGTGCTGTGATGAAATGCTGCAATTCTCTCTGTAAGTATATAAATTATTTTTAAACAAAGCATGGCAAAAGAACTACCTCTGAGTGTCTGGGCAGGATTGCAAGAAAGGGACAAATAATTTCTGAAGACCTAAACCTCTGTTGCTGCAAACACAAATACCTACAATAGTAAGTGTATATAAACAAATTGTCATCTCTTTAAATAACGAGATTTGGATGTTTTTGTATTTGTTCTATTACTTTGACTGATGAAACCCAGAGTTTTATGTTCTGGTCAGGAAACAGCATCTAGAATACAACCTAATACTGATGAGATTCATTAGGGTTTTGTGTCACATTCAGATTCATGATAAGAAGTCTCCCTAGATGTAACAAGAATGAGGCTTGATTATTTGCTTTAGCTTTTATCCAATTACTTGTCTAAATGACAACCAAGATCTCTGAGCACAGGTGGAACCTGCTGTAGTGTAGTTATTAAAGCCAAAGATTAGCAGTCATATCACCTCAATTTTAAGCCTCATTTTTCTCTGATTCACAGTAACCTAAGGCAAAACATATTCTTTATTCTTTTAGCCACCTGCAAAACAACAAGTTGTCATAATTCTGAGCTGCCTCCAGGTTGCTCCCTTGTAATTTTATTATTATTTTTTAAAGTGCAATAAACACTTTAAAAATGTTTTCAGATGATAACTGAAAGGCACAGTGGTAAAAAGTACAGGCGCCATGATGACCTGCAGTACTTTGTCTAGCAACTGAACAAGCCCTTAACCACAGACAAGTCATGCCTGTACAACATCATCTCTGCCTTGTTATAAATTGGTGTTGTTCACCAGAATCTATTCTTGAAGCCTATTTATCCCAAGTGAGGATGTAGCCTAGACCCTTTTATTAGGAGAAATTTGAGCCCATGGTAAATCTTTGGTAGCTCCAGTGGCCTTTCTTTTTACTTAACAGCTGCATATAACTGAGCATGAAACTCAGCATCACTGGGCTGAGCTGCAATCACTAGCCTTTCCAGCACAACCCAAAAAGTTGGTAGCTCATGAAGGTAAGACTGCATTTTGCCAGGAAAACCCAGGGTTTGGATATGGACTTTTTTGAACCCACATGGTGTTCAATTCACGCTCTGAAATGTTAAAATAACTAAGTACAGCATAAAACCAGCAATCGATTTGTGGCCTGTGTCTGGCAACCATGTTCTTT
>NW_009953811.1:5512743-5531337 GCF_000747805.2 Chaetura pelagica
CTTTCCCTATGCAAATCAAACCATGCAAAGTGCAAAGGCCCTTCTGGTCCACTTTATTACAGGAAGGAAAACCCCACTTTTTACCAGCATTGCTAGGAAAAAAATGAAATATTCAAATTCAATTAAAAAAAAATCAGCCCTGTTTTTCACAGAATTTCTTTTTCCCCTTTTCAAAGTATTCCTGTAAATAGATCTTTCCTTTTCTGCATGCTTTTTCGTGTTTTATCTTTCCATTTAAGCAGAGAGAAAGAATTTATTAAACAAAGCAGACTTGGTCTTAATTCACTTAAGGTCTTGATCTTTCTCCCCATTACAAGCTAAGTTAAACAATACCATTAAAGCATTTTCTTAATCTTTTTGAACTTACCTTATTTTTTCTTTTTCCCTCCACTAATGGGAAATGCTGTTACTCATTCACCGTCCATCTGCCTAATAGAAACTACTTTCTGACAATTAAAGTGCTAGCATGTAAATTCTTGTATGACATGCCCCTATCTGAAGATTAATTTGTGCAATTCATGACTGATGAGATGCATTATTATCTGCAAACTTATCACCTCTCTTACCCAAGTTCCAGCTCAATCTGATCTTTGTTAAGACTTAATGAGAACAAATGCAGTTCTTAAGAACAATGGAAAAAAGTGCAAAATACAATACATTTTGTTTAAATAATTTTTAGACACCCTGTCTGTAGGTGTTAGTATAGTTATGAATCGTTCTAAAACCAAATCCGAAACAAAACCAAACAAATAAAAAAACCAGAAAGGCTACTTGTTCTTAGAAAACTAACAGTCTCTCAAAAATGTTTCCCACCTTAGCATCAAAGAAAGGAAAAAATGGAACTTCAAAGGATTTGAAACAGTAAAATTGTAATTAGGGAACGTAAAGTCGAGTGAAAAATCATTGACATTTGGAGGAGTTATTTTAATTTTAAAGAAAATAGATCCCTTCAGTCAATTTCTTTTGGGGGGACTGTCAACAGTCAACAGTTAATTGTAAGAAAACTAAATACGGTGCTTTATTAACAAAGCAGACAACCTGTGGGATCTTGGGGCTTGTCTGAATGAATTGCAACAGCTGCTTGTTTTGGGGAGTAAGGATGCTCATCCAGAGCTGCTACAAAGTCTGGTCCTAAGTTATTGTTGCAACACAGCAGTAGATTTGACCACAGTCATGCAGAGCAGTAAAGCACAGATCAGCAGTCCAGCCCTGAATGTCACTGCCCATGGTCAATGTTACAGTCCAAGCAACACACCAACTATCATTCAGCATTTTGTGCTTTCTGTCCCAGCCTTGCCTTTAGGAGTGGAGGAATCAACTTGCTTCTGGGGATTGTTGCATGGGCACATTGGCAGCTGAACTCCAGTTCCACATCTTCTATGGAACCTACCTTGCTGGGTAGCTATTTCATCTCTTTCTGCCTCTGTTTCCCCTCCAATCCTTTATCTGCCTTGTCAATTTAGGCTGCAATCTCTCTGAGCCTCTGTATGTTTTTTCAGTGTGAAGTGCTGATTTCTAGGGAGCTTTCAGTATGATCACAATAAAACCAAATGCCTCTTTACCCAGGAGACTCCAGGGATTGAAATCCAGTCTCACATGCTGATAAATGGTCATCTGCATTGTAGTGGCACATCAAACTAAACTTGAGCTTCTCTTACTAAGCACTGTAGTAGGGTGATACTTTGTTCTGTCAAAGAACTGTTCTGTTTGGGGATAGAGCAAAGTTTCTGTGGTACAGACACCAACTAATGACACGTGATTTCTATAGTTCTTTAACCCAAATGCCTTGACCATAGAAGTGAAGAAGAATGAGCAAAAGCTTAAAGCAAACAGCAGAAGGAATCTGAATAATACTCATTGGGGATGTTGAGGACTGACTGAGGGCTTGCTGAAAAAAAACCCAAAAAACACCAAACAAACAAGAGCTTTTACATGGGTTTCAGGGAGCTTTGGAGGAAGTCTTCAAACAACTCTGCTACTTAGTTCAGCTTTAATTCTTGCCTCCATGTGGAGAATTCCTCTGTAACTTATAAACAGCATTGCCAAGGGCAACAGTTTGTGTTTAATATCACAGGGGTAATGAAAGAACTGGGAGGGGAAGAGAAGCCTAAAACTTCTCAAAGACTCTTGCAATATCTTTTTCTTCCTGTTCTGTGCATTGATCTCCTTTGGTTAGATTAAAACCTCCAGCTTCTGAAAGACACCCACAACTGACATCTATCCCACTAGACTGAAAACCATTTGAAAACTATGTTGCACTGTGGTTTTTTTAGTCACTCAGTGATCAGAATGGAATAGATTTAAGACAAGGTTATTTATATTTTAAAAATTTGATTGCTTGTCTAACAGCAAAACATTGCTATATGCCATTAAATGATAAGGACTGAATACAGCACATGGATATCTGTTTATTTCACAACACTGAAGACTTTTCTGATCCTTCTGACATTACAATAATTTAACTTTGCAAAGTTATACTTAGATTCTACTAGTTTTAAATGTTTTTGTACATGCTTACACAATTCACACCGTGCTATTCATTCTCAAAATTACTTGTAAGCGCTCGTGCTCTAAAGAAGACACTATTTCTCTGAAAGTCTGTGTACTGCAGCTCTAGAGCAAGGAGACTGAAATCATTTAAAGACAATGATGTGGACTATTATTGCGACACATGGTAGAATTATAATTTATCAAAATCTTGTTTGGTAAATTGCATTTCAAAGAGATCCTGCACAAAACAGGATTGAGGCTTTAGCTTGCTTGGAGAGGGAGGAGTTAGAAGTCTTTTGCTTCTTCCTTTTTTTTTTTTTTTTTCTTATTTCATGGCTAGGGACATGAGTAATGTCCCCAGATAGCAGAAAAATGAGCACTGCATTCAGTCCAGGCTTCAGCCTAGCGGAGTGAGAAAATGCGGCGCTGAATCCTAAAAAGCAGCGTCGTGCTCATAATCTATTTAGCAACCCTCCGGCTGCGATTCAGCTCGCTTGGGTTTCGGCAGTCCTGAGTCACCTTGATCAGGATCCCGGTAGCTGATGGCTCCCCCTGTGGTCAATTGGGAAAGATAAGCTCCTACAGAGACTGACTCACATTGGTAGGAGGCCTGAATCACCCTTGGGGGATGACATCCGTCTCGTGGAACCCATGCCCAAGAGGCACCCCTTGTATATAAAATCCAGGGAGCAAAATTAATTTTGGTAGAAAAATCCTTCCTTCTCATTCCTTTTATAATGAGGAAATATGTTTGGTTTTGAAGGGCAAAACAGAGAAATTGTTGTGTAGTGAGCAAAGATGTGAAGCCGGTGCATCTCAGAGCATGGTTTGATGGCAGGAAAGGGAAATGGGTTGAAGGTCGTACAGTAGAGTTGCTCACCTTTCACTTCAAAGGTTCACTCATCTAATCTGTTCCTTTTTGGGTGGTAGGATGGGTTTATGGGTTATGCCATTTGCTTGACTGTATTCAAAACAGCCTTCCTTACACCAGACTGTGCTGGCTAACACCAGCCATGGTCTACAACTCCTTTTTTGTAATACTCGGTGCCACATTTTCTTGAGATGGTACAAAGATAACCTACAGTACAAAGCACAGGAAATTTGTAGGACAGCCTGAGCTAAAAAAAATATAAAATAGTAAAATAAGTACATTAATATCAAAAACTTTTGCTCTCACTGGAAAATGCCATTACAAGCGTGATCTAAGTAAATTAGAGTCCGATTATATCCTTAAAATGCCACCTTTATTAATATCAGTGAATCACTGAAACTGAAGGTTTGGTGATCCTGGACAGCAGACCATGAGTTAAATCTTGGGGATTTTTATTATTATTTTTTTTCCAAGTCCATTTTTGGTGTACACTGACTCAAAAATTTGAGTTGCAAAATTCTGGCATAAAACAGAGCTGGGTTCATTCATATAGGGAGTCTGGAAATATTAATTTCAGGACCATTTTCAGCCTGAGTTACAAAATATCAGGAACAGTAGGAAAAAATGGTATTATACTATTGAGGTCTAGTAGCCCTGAAGATTTCTCTTAATATCTCTTGAACATGCTGGTGTTGTTCAATCCTAGCTGAAATCCACCTGGAAAACTGAGATGTTTAACAAGAGTTGTCACTACTGTTTCTCTTGGCTTGGTGACAAACAGTTGAAGAGCCTGAGGTGAAATATTAAATGCTACACAGTGGTGGATGATCCCAGCAACAGATCATCAGCAGATCACATCCACCAATGAATCCACAACCACCTACAAAATTGATCTCTCCTCAATGTCTACATGAGATGGCGGCTTAGTACAGCAACAGGATCATGAAAACCAGAAGTCTGGGTGGAGACATCACTGTTAAACCTCTGTGTTTTTGCAGCCTCAGGATTAGGACACTCCATACACCTCTGAGTTGTTTTTAGTAAAACTGATATAAGATGAAAATCTTGTGATATTTTGCTTTTTCAACAAATATTGGCCAAATTCTGAATGGCATTGTGTATAGAAGGCACTTTTCTACTGAAAAGAAAAATAATAGAGAATAGCAAAATCAGAGAATCATAAAGAACTTTTTCTTAATCTCCAACCTAAATCTACCCTTTTCTAGCTTAAAACCATTATTCCTTGTCCTACTGTTACATGTTTTTGAGAACAGGTCTTCGCCAGCCTTCCTATGGACTTCTTTCAGGTATTGCTGAGAAGAAGTCTTGCATTTTTGTGTAGATCTTAAAGGTTAAATTCACCTGATCATATGCAGAACATTCAACAGACATGTATATTCAGATATATGCAATCCACAGGTAACAACGCTGTAGACAATTTAAAGAGAGATTTTCTGGATTATGCCTGGTCTGGGACATGCACCCATGCAGAGTTAACAACATGTATACGAAGGTCCCATTTTAAAAGTTCTTCCATTTTGAAAGGTTCTAAGGCACTTTTCCTATTGTTTATTATGGGATGAGCAATTAAAGACTTGGACATGTCAACTTCACTGACTATTTTAAAGAGCCAAGAAGAGCCACCGAAGAGTCAGGTGGGGGTAAAAAAACCCGACAATTCTGTTTCCATTGCATGTACAGATGCTGACAAATAGAGAAGAATTTGTAAACTACAGTTTTATACCATTTGCTGAAACCTAAGGTACCATCAGCTTTGCCTTCTTCTATTTTTGGCATCTGATGACTGTAACACTTTCAGAGAAAGAAAAAAAGAGAGAGTTAAAGAGATAAACCAGTCCTTTTCCATGTCTACAAATTCTCTGTTCTTTGTAGTCATGCACACAGCCATGTGACAATGCAACTTCCACAAGGTTAGCTTTTCTGTCAAAATCTTCCTTCAGTACCTTTAGCACCAGGGACCCAAGTGCAGCGGCATGAGGCAGCTGTGTGTTAAATATTCATCATACTCAGTTGCTTTTTCATTTCCAGGGAGCATCCTGTGTTAGGTAAACAAGGCAACATCAAAATGGTTAATAGGAAGACATTTTGCAGACACCCTCACCAGCAGAGAGCTTACAATCTTCATGGTAGAAGTGAGCTGGGGACAAGTCACTAGCCATGGTTGAACAGCAACACACTGGCCTGTGCCAGTGAGCAGTGCCAGGGTACTGAAGTGAAACTGTGAATTCTTAAACATATTCTGGGAGATGTGAAAGAAAAAGACTGGATTCTGCCCCATGTACCAACAGGCCAATTAATCAGAGACTGCTTGACAACTCATGAAAAAAGATACTGTGACATGGAGGGGAAAAAAATAAAAATCAGAGTCTGTCATTGTGCCAAATTCATCAGAATTTGTAGGCTGGATCCTGAAACTCACTTGGCTATAAGTTAAAAAACCCAAGGAGATAAAATTTTGGACTCTGCTAGTATGTTAATTCACTGGTCAAAACTGATAAAAATGGGTAAATCATAAGAATATTATTTGTGGCATTAAAATATGGGGCTTAAGATTGAAATCTGATACTCTGTAAATCATAAACTTTGACATGCTTTAAGGTACACAAGGATTTCTTTCATATTTATCAAACACCAAAAGAATGCATTGTAATGAGCTGCTGTTATCAGACCTGTGGCTTCTGAAAATTGCTGATGTTAAGAATTTTGATCAGCATGTCTGCCTCCAGTGCAAAATAGATATATTCCTCTCTTTCTGGTTTTGCACAAAATCATAAAAGGCATTAGTTTCATACTGATTTACTAGACACACAAAAAAGGCTTATTTGCAAGTCTGTATCTAAAAAAGTTGAAACTTACTGAGAAGCTAAAAATTCTAGCATTTCAGGTCAAATTTTCAGAATTAACTGCATCTCAGTATTCTGTTTGCTTTTTTACCATTTATTATTGTTTTTCAGTTAATGCAACAAGAATAATATGAACAGTAACATCCTTAACAAATTCCTGTCATGCTTCCTATTCAAATTGCTGTCATCTTAAGCTATCTCAGTCTATGGCAAATATTGAAATGTTTAAGATGCAGTTGTCAAGTTTCTCCTAAATTGGATGCAAATGCTGAGTTCAGGCATGTATGACTTGAGACCTAGTTGTCTGCTTTCCCTCAAATTTGATTTCTTTTGTGGATCTCATTGAGACTTGAGGGAAATTGTTTCAGCAGTTCCAGTCCTCCAACTGCTTAAATTTGGCAAGATACAGATTAAACTGAGATTAAAGTAATAAAAGAACAACTGTAGAAAACAACAGCAACAACAAAAGAAATAAAAATTCCTTTGCATGCCTTTTAATAAAACTGCCTAGGAATACCACTTATGCTTTTAATTTTCCTTAAGTAATTTCCTGCCCATTTTGCTTAACAATTATGTTACTACATTAAAACCAAAAAATGGTCCCCAATTTTAAAACAGCTGAGCACATACTCAACTTCTCGCGTACAACTGCAGCCACTTGAAGCCTTCAAAAGAAATAGGACTATTCCCTAATATAAATGCACCGAGGCATGTTCACAGGTCTCTACTTCAAGTTTTGATCATTCATAATTTTTTATTTGTCCTAATTACATTTTTAATTGAAACATACAAGAAAAAAAAAAAAAAAGTGTTAGGTTCACTCTTGAATAATTCACACTCAATCGTCTTAACTTAAATAAAACTCAAAACAAAACAAAAAAACCCAAACATATTCCTTGCAGTTGAATCCAAGCATGGATAGTTCCAGCCCTCAACATTTATTTTCAGAAAGTTATGAATGTCTGAAAAGAAAGGGGAGGGAATAGGCTGGAACTGACTTATGAATGCCATATTGTGTAGCTAAATTCTGTTTCCCTTTGTTATTACAGGATGTTGCTCCTTCCCTGCAGATTAACAAATAAAAAAAATATATACTAGAAAAATTCTAGTCTTTCCAAGCTGTGTATTATACACACTGCTTATGATTGCTTTGATCTTTTCAATTTTGAAATTGTAAGTCTATTAAAGGTTTAGTACACTAAGAATCAGAAGCTAATCTTACATACATTCAAGTGATTTGACTCATAATAGTGTAAAATGTTGATACAACCATATATGCAATTTATTTAGATGCCACACAAAGACCTCTGAAATGGTGGGCTCACTTTTCAGTAACTATAGAGAACACACCTGAGTCTTATAGCTTCCTTCTGGAAAGGACCCAGCAGGGTTTTGACCTGAGACATGGGCAACCTCAGATTAATGCACTTCACTGAGATGTCCAAGTCCATTGTTTTCACAGCAGTTTGTTTGACGTGTTACCTTGGGAGCTTTGCTCAGAAACAAAACCAAAAAAACAACAAACACAAAACAAATTAAACAAACAAACTGACAAACTCAAAGCTAATATTCATTTGGAGTTCCTAGTGGTATGTTCTTAGTAAAATGAATGCTTCATTTTAGTACAACCTTGACCCTTTTCTGTGTAGTCAAGAAGTGGGCTTTCACTTGAGTAAAGATGACTTTTCAAAACTGCTTCTACATCTCCTTGCATAGGACAAATCAATTTTATTTTGATCCATGAGATGAAAATGTTTCTGCCCAGGGACCATCAAAGTCAAGGAGATTAATTAACATGAGTGCAAAAATCACAAAGTATGTAACCCACTGTAGGGGCAATTCTGCTACTTAAGCCCTGATGTCAGTCCCTTATGTTAACTGGACAGTGAAATGATTTCTTGGAGAGTGTGTGTCTTGTTTTCCTCTAATGAAATGGCAACTTAGGTATTTAATGTCTTCTAGTCCAAAGACTTAGGATTTGATCACACAAGATGTTGAGCAGCCTAGTTCTGATCCTACGTTAACTTAAAACATACAAGTAAGTGATTTGTTGTGTCATTGCCAGATAAGTCAGCACTTTCCAGGACCAAACCTTCAGTGTTACCTGAAGAAGAGGCAAAACTTGCTCCTTTGCTCTTGCAGGTTCTAAACCTGACTGCTAACACGCAAGGAGTCAATTACACAAGCTTAATTACCGCTCGTTTCCTCTGGTGAGATTTATCAGTGTGAGAAAAAACAAAGAGAGTTTTCAGGCTTCCTAAGCTCTACCTTCTCATGCAACTACAAATATCCATGTAGACGCACAACCCGAAGTCATTGTAGTGGTTAACTACTTTTGTTCCTCTCCATAGTGAGATAAACCCCAGAGGAATTAACACACCTCTAAGCTGTTAATTCCCTTTAGCTTGATTTCAGCGAGTAGCACAGAAAGGACTATTGGAAAATGGTTGAAAATTTCAAAGTGGAGTTGTATTTAGTAACTCTGTACTATATTCTAATGTATAAATTTGATAAAGACAACCATCACTAGGACTGCTTTCCTCTTACTTATGACATTAAATACCCAGGTGAACTTTCAGGGCTTTTTTTGCTTGGTTGGTTCAAGGGTTTTCAATTTTATATGTGTCAGATGTGCTTTGGTCCTTGGTAAAGCTCTTTATGATGGCCTGTTATGTGACAAACACATGGTACATCACCATTGTCTCCTGAAGAAGCAAGTGTTTATAAGACTAATATATAATCTATAAGCATGGTATAAATAAAAATATTTTTGAAATTCAATTATTACAATCTGTGACAAATAATAGAATAATTACTAAGTAACTTGATAATGACCTTTATTTTACAAATCTTGGGTTTCAAATCACACAGCAAAAGGAAGTCCTTTGCATTTTGCCTAACTAAATAAAGCCATTATTTATTACCAGGGTTCCTTGGTACTCTTTCAATGTCAAAACAAAAACAAAAACAAAAAAACTTAATGCACTTCTGAAGGGATAGAAATGACATGTAAGGAGTTGCTTTGCAGCTTTCAAAATGATAATGCCCAGAATTGTTACTTTGAACTTGAATTGTAGGTGACCACTGAAATTCATTGGAATGTAGAATCCACAATACCTGGAGAAGATGGAAACATGATCTTAAGAAGAACATAATTTTGCTAGACTGGCTCAGGTCTAAGGGTCATCTAAGTTCACTTTTCTACTCCTGACAGGACATACATCTGATAAGTCAGAAAGAGAAAAAAGATCCCTTCCCTTGGGGCTAATTAATTCTTCCATTAAAAAATGCGTGAAGCCTCTTGTCCTCAAGATTACTTCTAAATTCTTAAAGTAGGTTGTCCTGCTACAAAAATATTTACTCACACACAAGCTGGGGCTGTACAGACATGAACAGGATACATTTTTAATAATAATTTCTGCGAGTTCAATAGAGATTCAAAACATTCTCTACTTCATCCACTATGTCTGATGAGTCATTGAGTTTGGCTTTTGGAGACAAGTATACTTGGCACTGGAGGTGGGTTTTTACAGTCAAGCTCAGCATGTGTCTGCAGTTCTTTGCAAAAACATTGGTCCTTACGATGCCATAAGTTCAGGTATCCCTCCCAATGAGTTATATGTATAAGCAATACCACCAGAAACAGTTTCTCATCCAAATTTAAGCTTCAGTCCAGACCTACCTATACATTCAAATAGAAAACTTTCCAAAATGATTGCTAAAAACACCAGGTTATGACCTAAAGATTCCACTTCTTATAAAAATAAAAAGGAAAGCAGCAACATCTGTTGTTAACAAGTTTCATATGCCCAGTTTGTAACTCTGCGAGGAAGAGGTTCTGATTTAGGCTGATGGCAGCACCTTTCCTTATCAAGAAGCATACCCAACAACATTTTTCTGTGAGTCCCAGTGGGTTTACACAGTCACATGCTCTATGATTCTATGATTCCATAATTTAAAACCAGTATAAAACAATTTGGTTCTGAACATCAGGTTCAGATCAATGTACCTTACTCAGTTTGCAAAACAGATTTCTGTTCTTTATCAGTAGGGAATTCTGATTTTTTAACTGTTGCTTGTTTGTTGTTTGTTTTTTTTTCCAGTCAACATTCAAAAGCAACAAAACAAACCATACTGGTGAGGAACAAAAGTAATCCTTGGTTTCTTGGTTAGAAGAATGCCCTACCATTGACCTGGATTTGCAAGTACTCTCAAATACATTTATTTGCATTTTTAATAGAAAACTATTTTAGGTATTTCTCCCTTCCTCTCCCACATGATCCATTTTTCAACTGATCAGGTGCATTCTTACTACAGTGTTTTATACATATAGATATATATAGATCATATGGATATTAAAAATTTCTTTATGACAGAGACATGCCATATTTTTTCATAGCACGCCTCTGTGTTCCCAGAGTTATTCAATAACATACACAACCCATTTTCTCACAAATAGAAATTGAAATAATTCTGCTGTCCAACCAAAAGAGAACTATATTCTTTTGGTATCAATTATAAATATTCTTCCTAATTCTTCCCTAGGATAAACACTGGTGAGTTTCATTGAGACAATATTAAATTCCTTAGGCATTAATATAGATTAACTAAGCTACACCATTGATGATGAGTTGGAGCAGGATCAAGCACTTACGCTTTTATAGTTTACATATGATGTAAACTATGATGGGGTTTAGACTCAGGGAAATATTAGGAGCAGTAGAATAATGTAAGAAATTCAGTATTTCAGTAAAAAAACAGTCACTAAAAGTTTTCACTTTCTACCCAGACCTAAGCTGCATAGCAAGCAGAGCTCTGCATAGCCACTGCTTTGGTGAGTGAAGACTTTTCTGAAGGTCTGAGTCACTTTCATGCTGTGCAGTGTCTGGGGGTGTCTCGCAGGCCACCACTTTGTGCGTAATTCTTGGTTCAGATCAGCACTACTGAACCTGTCCCAGCTAGTTTCAAAATCATTCAGATTCCTAAATCTTCAAAGTCTGAACAGTGAATGAAAGTTAAACTCATTCAAGCAAACCTGTGAAAGGGAAAATATTGTGACAATTTAGCATTTATTATTTTTCCAAGGAAAGGATGAAGTTTTCTTCTCTCCACCCCATCTGAGACTAATACACTAAATGAATAGATTCATACTCTGTGCTTGTGGGTGTTAAACTAAACTTTCTGTTTGGACCTTCTCCCTTTCCCTTGAGCACTTGTTTGCTCTGAAACATGCAATACACTCACCATGTTGCTAATTCTTATTTAAAACAACTTCTAGCACCTAATGCAGATCTTATTAATGGCAACATAAACACAGCTCTGTTAAAAAGTCACTGGGGTCTATGTTCATCCTGCCTGAAAGCAGCCTAAGTTACCCATCCATGCTCTCTGTAGGCACAGGATAGGCACCTCCAGAGTATGATTCCTCCCAGACCATGAAAAACTGTCCAAATTAGATAGGTTGAAGCACTTTTGGAAATGCATGTGCTTGTCCAACAGCGTTCAAATCTCTTCTCCTCAGTGAAGACATTTTAGCTCTGGAGTTGTTATGCTGCTTTGCCTCATAAGGCTGTCACTCAGATTGTTCACAAACTACTTTGAAAGTGGAAAGTGTTGAGTTATGACTCAGAATGTGTGATTGTGGCCTCCCTCTAATGACAATGGATACCACTGTTGGCTGATGTGCTAAACAGGGAATAAAGATATAAGCAAATATGCAATGTGTTTGTTAGGCTGTGAAATAAGTGAAAGTGAAAGTGAAGTGAAAGTATCTTCTGTGTTTTAGGTGGCAAATGTTTCTTCACCTTTGTGTAAAAGTGCAAATATTTATACCTGAAAATAAGGTACAAATTTAGCAGAGAACTTGTATGAGGTAGCTGCAATGACCAAGTTGTATCAGCTTTAGAATTCAACAATAAAATGGAAACATACAACTTTATCAAAAAATGGATTTGTAGTCTTGGTCTTTAAGGCAACTCTTTCCTATTGTGAAGTCAATTTGTTTGTCCATTGAATTGCTTCCCTTTTCAATTGTTAAAGACTAATTTCAGTTTAAATTTAGAATTATGACAAAGGAAAAAATATATTAGGAAAAACAGTTGCTTTCTAGGCAGTTGTAATGAAATAAGGTTGTTTAAGGACAAGTGTATCCACCGCCAGTAACAAGTACAAGGAATGCATATATCTCATTTTATATAAAAATAGGGGGGAACAAAATGGACTTCAATGACAGAAATACAGAAATAAAGGACAGAGAGAAAGAATAAGAATGAAAGAAACAGAGTATTATCTCATTTTAAAATAAACAAAACAACAACAAAATACATCAAGGGTAACTATTTTTTTCATTCTGTTGTTTTTTTTTTTTTCTTTTGAAAGAGGGAAGTTTATCAGAAAAATTAACCAGGGAAATCTAAAATTATAGAATTGTAGAATGGTTTGGGTTAGAAGAGACTTTGGAAGTTCATCTAATCCACCCACCCTGCCATGGGCAGGGGCAACTTTCACTAGCTCAAGTCGCTACAAGGTCCATCCAATCTGGCCTTGAAAAGTTCCAGTGATGGAGCATCCGTAACTTCTCTAGGCTACCTGTTTCAAAGCCTCAACACCTTCATTGTAAAGAATTTCTTCCTTTTCTCCAAACTTAATCTATCCTATTTATCCTAAAACTCTTCTCCCATCGCTACAGGCCTTGGTAGGAAGTCTCCCTCATTCTTTCTTATAAGCCCCTTTTATATATTGAAAGGTCACAAATCTTCCTCAAACCTCCTTCCCTCCAGGCTGAACAATTGATAACAATCACATCTAACTTTGGTTTAGATCAAAAATAATGAAAACCTGAAGAGCAAAGGAAATTTAATGCAGCATTTTTGAGAGTTTTTCACCCTATGGGAAAATCTAGATTTGTCATGCAAGCAAACACACACACAAACACATGTACCTTCTTCCTCAATTTCATTTTTTGTTTAAAGAAAGATTAAGGTGACAATATTTGCCCATCTTTATTTCTGTGTAAATGATTCATAGTAATGTGTATACATAGTAAATTCAGATTATGTGGGAATGAAAATGTGTGTTCTTACATAAGGGAGGGAGAAAACTGTGTTTGGCATCAGCACTTGCAGACAGGAGTACAGTTAGAATCTATTTTTCCCCCTTCTGTTACCACAGAGCCACCCACCCGTTTCTAAGAAATATGAAGGAGTTAGAAGCTATTTGGAAAAAGGTGGGTTATATTTAGACCTAAGGAACATACAGTGCTAATATGACTGTTGAACATTGCCTCGGTTTAAAAGGTCAAGTTGTCAAATCCCGTTTTGTAGACTGGCTTCTTACGTACATAAGAAGTGATAATAATACAAAAAGATAACATTAATTCAGGTTTGATAATTTAATTTGTTATTTATTATTGTACCACCGTTAATTTCATATAAATGTAAAGTACCTGATTAAGGTCTGTGGTACATGAACAGCAGACAGGACAAGAGTCTAACCTTCACTGTTCGTTCTTGACAGGGATGACTTTCAGGTGTCCCTAAAATTGATGTGTCCTTCCACATCATCCACCCCGGTTCTCCTGTCCAGCAGACTGGGTTATGCTGACCACTGATGGCAGAGTAGAATTTTTACGTGGACAATCAGCTGCTACAATGGAAACCCAAATGCAGTGTTCAAATGTTTAGAAATACCTGCAGGGAGAGAAGAGGTGATGGGGGAGGGGGAGAAAAGAAGAAAAATCTTTGTTGGCTCCATTGCCAGCTCTCTCCTCTTTCAGGACAGATTACTGATTTCCTAAACTGCCTCTGTGGTAGATGGACAGTTGATTCAGTTTAAGCACTGAGTACTATTCAGCAAAACTGAAGAACAATCACTAGATCATATTGACATTATTTCCAAGGACACAACGTGATAGCCATTCTGGGCAGGTATATAGGGGAACTAAGGACCAGCAGCACTGGAAACAGAAAAATCAACTGAAAAACATCCCCCACAAACAAGTACTGTTTGGACTATTAATTCTACTCCAGATGTGTCCTTCCTGTAAGAACACCTATAGTTGGTGCCTCAGTTCCAATTTATATTCTTGAGAGGGTAACAGCAACACTGGGTTGTGCCCAGTTGGGCTTTTTGCTGACCCCAAGCTCTGCATAAAATACTGCACAGAGTAAATGAACCTAACTGTAGGACCCAGGTTACATTGGCCAGACTACTGAGATGAAGACACCCAGTGCACTGCATAACACAGGCAAGTAAAAGTCTTTACTACAGCTCATTGGGTTGTAGGTAATGTCAGCATGAGCTGGATGACAGTGGTTCTCTCACCTTCCTGAGTTCTTACCACAACACTGCAGTGTTTCTGTTTCACATGTGGGGACCCATGAACTTTTTTTTTCTTATGAAATGGCATTGAGAGAGAAGTGGGTGATGTAGTTGACCAAGGAGAGCTGAGCTCTTCCATTCTAACTGAAGTCATAATTTGTGTTGAGGTTAAGTGATAGAGTCCAAGAGATATCTCATTGCAGCTGAAACAGCAAAATGAAACATTCTTGAGGTACCTTTTCCTGTCCATTAGATTAATACAGAGCTTATACCATTCACTTGCATATTCTAGATTCCTAATTTTTTGAATGTTACAGGAAAATGAAATCCTTAGCAACTAGAACAACAATGACCCAACAAAGTGATTTGGCCACGAAAAAAAAAAAACAATTAACAATGTAAAGATGTCTCAGTTGTTTCCCAAGGAGGCAAAAAAGACAGTTCCATTTATAAACACACCTCAGCCTTTGTGTGGAGTAATATAGAAAAGGATGATTATGCAATTACAAGAAAATTCATTTAAAATAAGAGAGGGAAACTGGAAGGAGGCATAAGTTTAGGAATAAGTACAGCAGCCTACAACTATGTTTGGGAGTTGAATGCAAAAGAGAAACAATCTAAACCACAATGTTATCATGAATAAGGATGATATAAATTGTCCATTAGTACATTTAGGCTGGAAATAGGGATATGACCATATGATTTACAAGAGGCTGACCTATATAAAGCAGGATTCACCATCCAACTCCATGTGCCTATGATACAGGCTGTGCAATCTCCTTAGCAATTCACATCTCATTATACATGACACATCCTTCTTGATTCACATTAGCCACAGAATGCTGGTTTTTGCTGACTGCATCTTTCTCTTAAAAGACATTAAAAGGAGTGAAGGAAGTGAGAAGAAAACCCTTAACTGTGGAAGTAGGAAAAGAGAAAAAGGAGCTTAGTGCAATGTGTGCATGTGTGTGCTCATTTGCAGAGGTTCCTAACACTAAACACAGTGTAAAACGTTTAGTCAGAAATGGATTAAGACATCAAGCTGGAAGCAAAATTCAATTTTTTATCTGTCTCACAGTTCTTAATGGATTTGAGATTTCTTGGCTTATAAAGTGTCTCAGAAAATGCTCTGAACACTAGGACAAAACTTATAGTCAACCTCCTCACCTTATAACAACCTTGTCTAAGAGCTGTGCTCTTGGACATGTGCTAGATGTAACTTTCCTATTGTTTAAACACAGTACAGGTAGATGCTGGGCAAGGTCTCAGAGAGTTTATTTGTTCAGCTCAGTGGCTCCAGCTTAGGACAAAGTATTGAATTTCTAGGCCACAAAGACTGAGCACTTAGTCTTTGACCTAGTGACTAATCCAGTTACTCCTTGGAAGAACATCCCACCCAGAGGCATATCTTGAAAGGCAGAGTCCATGCTAATCAGTGCAATAGCATGACCTACATCCTACCACAAAAATCCATGTATGTGAAATATCCCTGTGAGGCCTGGGGCACTCCAGAGGTTAAAATAAGAAACATATTTGCTTAATAGTTAGCTAAAGCCCTAAGAAAAGCTCTTATAATTATAAAAGCTCCCAACCTCTTTTCCATCCCCCCTTCTTCCTCCTTCCTCTGAAACTACAAAGAGAACACACACCAAAATACTGATGTAGGGCACAAAAAGGCATCCGGCTAGATCTTTTGGGGTTAGATGATGAGATGTCTCCAAGGTCAAACAAATGTTTTCAAAAATTATTCAAGAGACCAGAAGAGACACCAGACAAATTTCAGCAGCTGAGAACACCAGAGTGAGACTCTTGCAGATGTGGCTAAGGCAAGGTAATAATACCTTTAGAGAACAGGTCCAAAGAGGTCCAAAGCTTGCTCAGTTCAGCCTAGTTACAGGGACAAGTTTGCCTGAGTAAGGTGAGCAAGGGTCAGAAAAACAGGTATTTCTTATAGGTGAATGCCACAAAAGATGTGTCTATTCATACCAGCTCTGCTTCTCACTTAGACTGCCTTTGAATTGCATTATTTTGCTAAGCAAAAGCCACATTTTAGCTGCTGAGTTGACAGCGGAAGAGCATGGATCACCTTTTGCTCGATAGGGATAGTTTACATTAAAAGAGAGATATTTTTTAAAAATACTAAATAATGAATGTTCCAAAATCCTATCTAGAGTATTTCCTGCTACCTGTACACAGAAGATAATAAATAAGTAGTTGGAGAAGGCAGATCCCTAGTACTTCCTCCAGATAGCAGTGTTCTCTTCTATCACAGAATCACAGAATTACAGAATCACAGAATCTTAGGGATTGGAAAGGACCTGAAAAGATCATTCAGTCCAACTCCCCTGCCAGAGCAGGATCATCCAGAGCACATCACACAGGAATTCATCCAGGCAGGTTTTGAATGTCTCCAGTGAACGAGACTCTATAACCTCTCTGGGCAGCCTGTCCCAGGGCTCTGTCACTCTCACAGGAAATAAGTTTTTTTCTGATGTTTACATGGAACCTCCTGTGTTCCAGTTTGCACCCGTTGCCCCTTGTCCTATCACTGGTCATCACCGAACAAAGCCTGGTTGTGTCCTCCAGCCACTTGCCCTTAACATACCTGTAAACTTTGATGAGGTCATCCCTCAGTCCCCTCTTCTCCAAGCTCAAGAGACCCAGCTCCCTCAGCCTTTCCTCAGCAGGGAGATGTTCCACTCCCTTCATCATCTTTGTGGTTCTGTCCTGGACTCTTTCAAGCAGTTCCCTGTCCTTCTTGAACTGAGGGGCCCAGAACTGGACACAATACTCCAGATGCAGCCTCACCAAGGCAGAATAGAGGGGGAGGAAAACCTCCCTTGACCGAGTAACCACAGCCTTTCTGATACACCCCAGGATGCCATTGGCCTTCTTGGCTACAAGGGCACATTGCTGGCTCATGGTCATCCTCCTGTCCACCAGGACCCCCAGGTCTCTTTCTCCTACATTGCTCTCCAGCAGGTCAGCCCCCAATCTGTACTGGTACATGGGGTTGTTCTTCCCCAGGTGTAAGACTGCACTTGTCCTTGTTGAATTTCGTCAAGTATCTCCCTGCCCAACTCTCTAGCCTGTCTAGGTCTTGCTGAGTGGCAGCACAGCCTCCTGGTGTGTCAGCCACTCCTGCCAGTTTAGTGTCAACAGCAAACTTGCTGAGGGCACACTATGTTCCCTCATCCAGGTCATTGATGAAAGTACTGAACAGTACCAGTGCCAGTACCAACCCCTGAGGGACTCCACTAGTCACAGAGCTCCAACTAGATTTTGTCCCATTGACCACAACCCTCTGACTTCTTCCTTTCAACCAGTTCATGATTCACCTCACTACCTGACCATCAAGAGCACACTTCCTCAGTTTATCTACAAGGATGCTGTGCAAATATCTATTCTAATATAGTTTCCAGTATTCCCAGAAGAAAATACCATATTCCTCCTGAGATCCCCTCCATGGAGAGATTTTCAGGGGCTCCAGTTATGATTAGGGAATATATGGCTTACCTGCCTCCAAACCAGAGCACACTCAGAACTGTATTATTTTACCAACCCTGAAAGACAGAAAGGACAGTGTTGTTACGATAACGAGTGGGAACAAAAGATGTGGAGAAACTACATTAAAACCTTTTCAGCAAAGTGGGAGACTGAATCCAAGAAAAATCTTTATTGTTTTCATACAATTGGTTTGTATGAAATATGTAATGAAATACATAATACAATTGGTGTATTACAATCTCCAAATACAACCTAGTTCTGAAATACAGAACCTGTGTGTTGGAAAAATACTATTTATTTTAAATATATACACATATAGTAGAGAAGATAGTAGAGAAGAAAAGGAAAGTTAGAGATTAGAAAAAAAAAAAAAAAGTAGAAAATATAAAATGAGAAAAAGAATGGGCAGATGGACATTAGTTGGCAAAGGCCTCATATAGTGCAGTAGAACTACTTACATGTCAAGCAGATGTTGATGCATTTATCTGGAGCAAGGTCTGAAAGAAGTCAGGGTGTGAGGAAAAACTCCCCAGAGTCAGCAGG
>NW_009953811.1:5531347-5533201 GCF_000747805.2 Chaetura pelagica
CTTCAGTGTCTATTGATAAGCCCTGAACCTGCCAGACTACAGAACATGAATGGAGAGGCAAAGGTACCCATAAATATTTGCAGACTTGAAATCCATTCTATAGCTCATATATAGAAACTATAAGGGTGTTTTATACACCCTGACTTCTTTTGAATGCCACAGTGCGAAAGATATCTGAACCTCTCCTTCCTCTTTCTGAGAACAAACAGATTGCCCTGTGATGCTAATACATCTTCTGTCATTTGGCATTATTTCAGGTGACTTCTCTGATACTCAATCATGTGAGATAGCCAGAAAGATAAATGTATTTGGGGATAGCAAAGAACAACACAACAGTATTTTAATCTGTGGCCTGGGTTTCTCTCTTATTTTAATGGTATTAGTTTGTTTTTTTTTTAATTTTTAATTCCCCCCTTTAAAGTTCACTTGACAACTGCATTTATTTCATGTTGCAGTTGTTACAGGTTAACAATATTGTTTTATCAGGAAACATTTATCTTCAGGAAGAAAGTTCTCCTAACACAAGAGATACCTTATCCAAGGACAAACAGAAAGGGGAATATTTCCAGAGGGTAATGTTAATGTCCCTAATGCTATAAAAATAAATGAAATCTGATTAACACCACTAGGAAGGAGTAAGTCATAGATTGTATATAAAATATAGTTGCCTTGATTGGGAGCATTATTTTTTGGTCTTCTAAGACAGTGCATTAAAAGATGTGATTGTATTAAAACTATGAAAGATATCTTAGTCCTTTGGCATTATGAATAGAGCTTGAAATCTGGGAACCTGGAGAGCTTGTAAAGTCGGCTTTTCTGCCATGAGAAGCAAGAAATGCAACACATACTCCCATTTCCTCAGCTTTCTGGGAATGTCATGGAAAGAGACACTTGTCCAGATGCATTTTTCAGAATCAGATACAGTAAGATGACTCCTGCTTGAAACACGCTGGGAGCTCTGTGTATCCAGACAATAACCCAGATATTCTGGATATCCTACCCAGTAGGTCACTCGGCTTTTTGAAACAAATGTCATGAACTTCCTTTAAAAATGTTGGAATTTTTAATGTTTTTTTTCAGCTCAAAAGATAATTTCACTCATTATTGTTATTATTCTGTTGACACAAGCTAGCTGAGTCAATCTGAAAACAAAAGAACCTAGAGAGTGCAGGTCATCTTTCTGCTTCATCTGTTACCTGCCCTCTCTTTCTATATTTTAACTATAAAGTGATGCAATGCTCCCTTCACCAACACACCTCCAGTGCAGAATCAAATCTTTCTATTGAAGATCTGTAGACAAGAATGCTATCAATTCCTGCATAGAAATTAGAATAATTATATCAATATGAAGTAACTTTTTTAACATGTCAACCTTTTGCCTTAAGGAATGACAGCCCAACTGATGTTGAGAAAAGTTATTCCCTGGTGAAAAGAGGAAACCCCACCCACTCTCCGAGTAAGAAACATTGTTTCACCTTTATTTATTGCATTCATATGCACTTAGGCACATCTTGGGGCTGCAGAACTAAGCTGAGCTAAACTTACAAGACTGTGGGGTTAGCATCAAAGTCTTCGGCTCCAGTTGGATTTTCACAGAGCTGGGAGCCAGAGGCAGACACATTCTTAATAGGTGAGTGAGATCTGCAACTGCAAGTCTGTAGTTGGACAAGTTTGAGGCCTAAACCACATGGAGGAGACTCCCACTGCTGGAAAAAAAAGTGCCTCTCCACTAAATCTACACCTCCATTCAGCTGCAGTAAGGAGAAAAAGAGATGAATAGAGCCAAGAAGAAACTTCTAGAAGACAAGCTACCTGATGAGATGCTGAAACTGTTTGAGGAGAGAAGGCTAACTC
>NW_009953811.1:5533236-5547018 GCF_000747805.2 Chaetura pelagica
ACAAGAGAGACCCAAGGCCTTATAATTTTCCACCACTGAATTCATTTACATTGCTAAGAATTAAAAGCTTCATATTTCCATTATTTAAAATGTCCATGTTAGCAAAGTCTGTAAGCTTTTACTGTTAAGCTTGTCCATACTTCAACATTTACATTTGCATCTTTTTCTGCTACATTACTCATTAGCTTATTTATGTATCTTTTTAATTTTTATGCCCATCTGCTTAGTTATCTTCTCAGAGAGATTATCAGTGCTTTCAATTTCCTTTGATGTCAATTTGAAAAGAGACAATGAATTTACAGACAACCATAATTTCAGCCATTTTGATGACATACCTTGCCCTTTGACCAGCTTGGCAATCATCTGACCCTCCCTCCTGACCTTTGCATAATTATCTATCCAATTTCCTTATCACCCTTCTCCCTTTGTTTTTTTACTCTTTACTTTCAGTTCCTGAGAGCAGAATAGCTGTGGTCACTTTCAAAGTCACGGTGACCTTGCTAGGACTTTTTCCATGGCCCTAATGAGATAACCAGTTAATGACTTACTCCTTTATCACAATGTCAAGTAATTTCTAAAACTCCTGTAATGTCTTCTTTCTTTCTTTGACTGTTAATTAACTCGACCAATTATTTTTTTCTCTTTTGTATTCACCCATTATTTAAAACATAATAAAATATATCTGAGTAGTTTTGTTTCTGCATTTCTTCCAAATATTCAGAAAGTCCAGTTTCTTTCCAGACTAATTTTCCTGCTCTACTTTGTGCTCCTTAACTAAACACAGTTTAAGGAAACTTTCTAGAAGCAAAGTTTGTGCAATTCTTCCACAAAACATTCCCAGGAATAAATATCAGCTCTTTATCTAGGCAGATTAGATAGGTAAGTATTAGCTTCAGCTTGCTTTCACAATGACACTGAAGGATATTCTACTTGACTTCCCTGCTGATTTCCAAACTATTTTAAAAACTGCAGAAGAAGCAAGTGGAACACTCCTGGAGACCATTAGAGAAAATTATAGCTGGCAAAAAAATATAATTTTGCTTACAGATCTGCTCATTTGTCAACCCCAACCTCTTTCTCTGCTTCTAAGAATTACAGAAACTACTATGTTCCGTACTTCTAGAAGGAAATTGTCTCCAGACAGAAGTTGCCCCTATTTAAATTTATCAAAGTCCAAGGCAACATGGAGAAAGGAAAGAAACTGTGAACTAAAAAAATGGGTCTTTTAAGTCCATATAAGTACAACAGAGTGGGTTAATGAGATCTTAGAAACCTAGAGTGGTTTGGGTTGGAAGGGACCTTAAAGATCCTGTAGTTCCAACCTCCCACTGAATGAGCAGGGACACCTCCCACTAGTCTAAATTGCTGAAAGTCCCATCCCACTTGGTCTTGAACACTTCCAGGGATGAGACATCCATCTTCATGCCAAAACAATCCAACCTGTTGCTGTATAACACCAGTCTAGCTGTCTATAGCCACAGCCACATTTATGCTGTTTTCAGCTTGAGTTAATAAGCTTTACACACACACACAATTGATTCAATTCCAGTCAGCACAGCTGGCCCTGGCCTGTATCTTCTCTCAGGTCTGATTCCAGGGGTTACTTGTGAGGAGCCAACTCAAGGGTATGCAGCCACAGGATACACTTGCCTCAGGAGAAGTTGAATCAAGACTGAGAGTGCAGGATTCAGCATGTTTTTCAGGGCTATCAGGCAAGCTGGTGTTCAGAGAAAGAGAGCCAGGAAAAGGAACATCTTCCAGAGGATGTCAGGTGAGACAGGAATTCTGCAGTCCTTTTATCTGAGTCCCAGACAAGCCACTACAATGAAAAATTTCAGTGAAATCTTTTGATAGATATATATAAATTTTGAGGTCAAAAAGGACTATTCTGATTGTCTACTCTGATCTATGAATAGCAGTGCTGTGTGCTTTTACTACTCCCCTGTTACACTTTATGCCATCTAAGAATATTTGCCTTGAAAGAGGTAAGTTCTCATCAACCAAATTTCTCTGCAGCAAGTGCTCTTAAGTTTGCCATGAATCCCTCTGAAACTGCACATAAACAAAGTCAACAGATGTTAAATAGGCAAGGGCTGTAACTGAACAGCATTCATCTCTCCTTCAAAACTGACATATTCGTGGAGGGAACCAGTGCCAAAACAAACACAAGCAAAGCAATAGCCTGGAAATACTTTAAACATACTGTTTGAATTCTCAGAAGTATCATTTTTAACTTAAAGTAAACATTGGCATGCAAACCTAACAGTGTGTATAATCCAGTCTTGAAGTGTAACTTTATTTGTTATGGGGATTTGCTCAAGGAAAGGGGGAGGTAGAAAAACAAAATAAAAACACCTCTCCTTCCAAAAAGATCTCCTCTCATACAACAAAGAGGAACTGCTTGGTTTTGCAACACTGCAGATGGCTTACAATGTCATGGAAGTGACTGTTTCAAGATGCTTTAGCAATTTGGGAGGAAGGAGGGGTGAAATTATTATGTACTTAGGTGTTCACTTAGCACACTGGGATGGGTAGTCTTTGTCACTGCCTTAACAGGAGTCAGAGGCTAAGACATGCCAGCCAGACTTCCATCCTTGCAAGCACAGGCACTGGGAGCTGTGGAATTGCTCTTATGTGAGGAAGGAAGGGCTATACCCCTCCTTCTTTGGGAGTCTTGTGTGTCGTGCTGCAGCCTACTGGCTTTTTCTGAAAACATGCTGGGTTCTGGCAGTCTCCAAATAAAGTCTTCAATTAATGGGGAAACAAAAGCCTCTGAGGACTCTAGCCAGGATGTGCTATGAAACGGGAGATGTTGTGAGCTGTGAGGTAAATGAGGAGAAACATACCAATAAGAACAAGACACTGTTAGCAAAACAGCCCTCCCTTGCTGGGGATCAGTTTATGCACTAGAGAAGAAAAAGGAATCTTTATGATTTGTTCCATCTAAATACTAGCCAATAACCTGAATTAATTAATAAAGCAGATTGGTCTTCTTGGCTTTATATGCATCAAGTTTTCATCTCAATGAAGTTACCTGGCTTTTAGGGTTCAATATTCCTTCCCTTTGACTGTATTATCTTCATGGCAAAACTAAAACCATATAATTAAATATCATGCCCATTGGTATAACACGATACACAATTTATACTTGCCACATGAAAAACAGAGGTTGACACTGTCAAAGTCCAGTAATTTAAAAGGAAAAATTAGTTTTGCCTACCTTTTTATATCTAAAATCAAAGTGTCTGGTTGAAGCTTATTACCTCAATCTTCTCTCTGGACAGAGAACAAGAATAAATCTATGAAGACATTGACTCCCTGCTGACGTATTTATCAAAACGGATAACATAAAACACTCTTGAGAATTATCCAGCTTTCCTCAGTGGAAGAAAGAGGGGCCCCATAGACGAGCTTAAACAAATATCTTGACTTTTAGTTGACCAATGGTGAGATGATGAGCCTGACTCATGCTGACCCATTTAATACACAAGGTCATGTTGGAGCAGGTAGTATCATTGTCTTTTACCAGTGGGCAAGCAATCATCACCAACACCATGTACCTCAGATTATATGGACAGCCTACAATAAACTTCAGTTTTCATATACTGCATCATACAGAAAAATGAGGGGAATTTGTCTTCACTTAATATTAAAGAATTAAATATTCACTGGAACAATGACACAATTTGATTAAGTACTTAATGCTTTTGTGTAGATCATATGGAAGATCATATTTTAAGTCTTTACTTTGATGAATGTTTAATTATTTATAGAGAGTAGAAACACTTCAATAGGAAGTTCTGAGAGACATCTACCTCTGTACTGTCACTGTCACAGGAACTCAGCCAATCTCCTGTGTTTGCAGCTCTTATCTGGATGGCAAAAATCATACAATTGTTTGGGTTGGAAAATACCTTTAAGATCATCAAGTCCATCCATTCAAATACGAGGTTGAGTTCTGGACCTAACAAGAAAGGATCTGAAGTTGGATTCTTTCCATTCTTGATGAGTTCCAGAAGCCATTGTACATGTCAAGACAGACATCTATAACTTTCTACCCAGAACTCATAACAATTGTCTGATTATGGAATGGGGCAGAGGGGGCATGTGTGGAATTGAACCCTGAAATAAAAACAATATGCAATGTTTTCACATCTTGGCAGCTCCTGGTTTCAACTGAAAGTGCCAGCAAAAAATTGTTTCAGTCTGAGATTCTCAGCACTATTTTTGAACAGCAGCACATTTTCTTAGTTCAAATGCAGTTGCACAAACTACTGAATGACCAGACCCATCTGCTATGATTAAAAAAGAGAATTACGGGCATTATTATGTAAATAAAATTTTAAAAAAAGAAAAAAAAAAAGTAAAATCTCAGCCCTTCTCTTCTCTCCCAGTCTCTAAAAAAAAAATAATGAAATAGGTATTTAAAAAAAGAAGAGAGAGGAAAAAAAGAAAAGAAAACAAAAACTCAGCATAACTGAAAGCCAACTCACCGCAGGAAAATAATTTGGCATCAGCCTTTATCGACAGCTGCACTTCACTTCAGCACCTGTGTGTATCATTTCAAGTGATGAATGATTGGGGAGGCTGTTTTCTATTAATGAAACACGTTGTGGCAAAGCATGTATTTATATTTACAGGACAAGTTTTAGTTGAACCTCTCTTATGAGGCTCAGAACTTGGTTGTGAAGGTGGGATGTATTGGCTGTGTCTATATTATAAAACTTAGAAATGCCTCCAATATATAATGTCTGAGTAAATATGTTGGCCATGTCCCAGCTTGGTGTTAAGGTGAGACCATCTCTGCCCTATCCAAAAGTCCTGGTCTTCATTCAAAGGTATCATAATTTCATGAGACAGAAGCAGTGCTGCTCTGTGATTGTGATGATGATGTAGCTGAAGTCCCATGTTGGTACATTTGCACTCAAGCTTTAGAAGCCCACGTGAATAAAATAAAATTTAACATAAGAACTCACAAAAATAAATTTGATTCTTTTGTGCAAGGGGAAGTAGAAAGACAGCCTCTATAACTGAACTTCATGCAGAGGGAATTTTGTGATTTGTGTGAATCAGCACATTAGCCTAAATACTCAGGGGACCTTAAGAAAAAATATTAAACACAATTATTTTACTGAACTTGATGTCTATGTGAAGCATGGAAAAAAATACATGAAACAAATAACTCTGATGAATAACAACATTATACAGAAATCAAAACTATTCATGGTGTTTGATGAAAATTTAGAAATAATTTCAGGCAGAATAAAGGTGGGGAGTGGAAAGAGAAATACAGGGAAAAGTAGTCAAAGTAAATAAGATTACTATTGTATTTCAAAATGCCATTTTCACAAAGAGATTAACTTGTGTCATGGAAGAACCTTAAAGTGAGGATAAAAAACTAAACAAGCCAAGCATTTCATAAGGCATTGGACAAAACACTTCTCCACTGAAACTAGAGAATTGTTTCACACACAAAAAAGAAAAGAAATAGTTCCAGATTAATCCAAGCTGAAAATGCTTTTCCTGGAGATTTTTGTTTTTCTCATTAAATTGGAAGCTCTTCTTATTTGTACTGCTTTAAGATGTTTATTTCCAGGAGCTTACTTCAAATCCCATTGAGATCAGCAAAAGACTATCAGGTGACATTAGTGAGTGATCATTTGAAGCCCCATTTGAAGTTTCATGAGAGCAAATTTTTATATATATATATATTTATTTTTTTTAACTTTAAAAGCCTTAAGAAAGTTCAGTGAAAGAATGTGTTTCCTTTTTATTTATTAACATTGAATTTTTTGAGAGATTAATATACCCTAATTACCTAAAATGTCATTACAAAAAGAAGAAACAAACACACACTTTCATAGTCAGAATGCTGGAGTGATAGATTCTTGGCTGTTGGAAACTGCAAAAATTTACTTGATTGATCAACATCAGTGTATACCTTCTAAAACTCTGCCCCACCACTTATAAGTCACTGAGTCACAACACACAGAACAGACTGCAGCAGAATGAGGAATGTTTACTTCATTTAACAAGCACTGATTCCAGGACACAGGAACATGCCACGTATTTGTTTGTTACTCAAGCTGTTTGCCTGGATAACAATGATTAAATCATGCAAGACTTACAGTGAAAAGATGTGATTGTTGATTAACAGGTATTCACTTTGATTCTTCTGTGTGTTACTGAGATTTTCTGTTGCAAAATGTTGGCTCTTCAGCACAGGACCAGTACTACCTCCAGTTGGTACTGGATTTTTCTCAATTCCTGACTGCTATTAGAAATTATCACATATTAGTTCACATAATCAGAGAATATTAGGGGTTAGAAGGGACCTCAGGATTTCATCAGGTCCAAACCACCTCCCAGAGCAGGCCCACCACAGAATCTTGGGCAGGTCACGCAGAAACACATTCAGATGGGTCTTGAAATTCTCCAGAGAAGGAGATTCCACAACCTCTCTGGGCAGCCTGTTCCAGTGCTCTGTAACCCTCACAATAAAGAAGATTTTCCTCATTTTGAGGCTGAACTTTTTGTGTTCTAGTTTGCATCCATCACCCTTTGTCCTATCACAGGGCACAACTGAAAAGAGATTTTCCTTTCCTTCTTGACACCCACCCTTCAGATATTAATATACATTTATAAAATCCCCTTTCAGTCTCCTCTTCTCTAGACTAAACAACCCCAGGTCTCTCAGCCTTTCCTCATCAGACAGATATTGCAGTCCTTTTATCATCCTCACAGCCTCTGTTGGACTCTCTCAGGTAGATCCCTGTCCCTCTTGAACTGGGGAGCCCAGAACTGTACATAGTACTCCAGGTGTGGTCTCACTAGGGAGGAGTAGAGGGCAAGGAGAACTTCCCTCAACCTGCTGGACACACTCTTCTTAATGCACCCCAGGATACTACTGGCTTCTTGGCCACAAGGGCACATTGATACCCCCTGGGTAACTTGTCCACGAGGACTCCAAGGTCCTTCTTGATGGGGCTGCTTTCTAACAGGTCAACCCCTAATCTGTACTGGTGCATGGTGTTATTCCTTCCCAGGTTCAGAAATCTACACTTATTCTTGTTGAACTTCATTAGTTCCTCTTTGCCCAGGTCTCCAGTCTTTCCAAATCTCACTGAATGGACACACAGCCTTCCAGTGAATCAGCCAATCCTCCCAGTTTTGTATCATAAGCAGGATAATTATCAATTTCTAACTGAGAATTTCTAAAAATCTGGAGTCTAGAGTGCAATCACAGAATCACAGAATCCTAGGGACCGGAAGGGACCTCGAAAGATCATCTAGTCCAACCCCCCTGCCAGAGCAGGGTCACCCAGAGCACATCACACAGGAACATGTCCAGGCGGGTTTTGAATGTCTCCAGCCAAGGAGACTCCACAACCTCTCTGGGCAGCCTGTTCCAGTGCCCTGAGTGCAATGCAGTCTTTGACACCCACTAAGCTGTCTCAAACACATCTCAAACTACTTATCCTCCAATTTGCTCAGTTCAGTCCTTCAAATGGACAAATTAACTTGCCTGTATTGGTTTTCCAGTGTGCTTCTTGGGATCTGAAAACTGAAAAAATCTAGCAAAACAGTTTTAACCTCAATGAAGACTCTTTTAGGTCCCTCCTGTCTTGCTATAAAGTACCTTTACACAGGAAGCAGTCAGGTTGCTTGAGGACAAGGGTCCCAGGTTCCTGAAGAGTCAATGTCCATGATCTATCAGTGAAGCTTTAGGGTTGTATGTCTTCCAGAGTATTGTGCATCCCCACCTGTGGTAAACTAGCTGATATGTCAGAATCAGTGGGGCCACAAAGAGACCTTGTAGAGATAATTTCACACCTAAGATCTTATGTATATAAGGACGTCTTCCATCATCAGAATTTTTTCTCCATCTCACTCTTTTTACCCCTCAAGCATGCAAGCACCCACACATTCACACACAGAGAGGTATTTTAACTTGAAACAATGAAGACTGATGCAATTTTGTGTTTGTTTGTTTGTTTGTTTAGCAGGGAATAAGTGTCTTTCTCTGAACTGGAGAGAAAAACCCCCTGGAAAAATGTATTTTAAGCTGATCAAAATTTGATTTCTACACTTTGTATTATACTGCACACTTACAGTACAACTAATCACAGGAAATTCAAAATGAAAATATATTTATAAACAGATTATTTTATTTTTTTTTAAATCAGGAGTGGTAAAATTCAGCTATTTATATTGTTAAAAATACATTTATTTAAAAAACTAAAAACTGATGAACTTTAGTCTATGAATCAATTTTCTGTTCACAAAACTGCTCAAGCTGGAGTTATATTATCTAATGCTGTTGTATTGCTTAGAATTTAACTTCCTGAATAATATAATCCTATCATAATTTCTGTTATTGTACTTTAAGCTCATATCTGAAACTAAACCAGAATGTATTCTCACTAATTATAAGAACTGTACCATTATTTTTACAAATGGTCTTTTCTTTTGTCCATTTTTCAAGGTAATTCCACGTGTTACCCAAATAATTCCTTAGGACAATGAGATGCATTTGCCTAATTACTACAGGTGTGATATTCTCAAATAAAATGATTGCTTTCAAATGAGTCTGATGCATGCCATTGGTGTCAAGGGGATTATCTATTTGCCTAGATCTAATTATGCTGAAGGGAATCTCAAATGCAATTAGCTTCTTCTCCCCGTTTCATATGGCAAGAGAAAATTAACTGCTTAATTAATAATGAAAGCCTCTTGATTTTACCAATGGAAATTAAAAGTGTGGCTTGATACTTAAAATAATGAAAATATTTGAAGTTTGGCTGAAGTTTACTCACTTGCAGAATGCTACATTTGCTTTTATTAAAAATCTACATGTCATATTTAGGTGGGATATCATCTTGCCTGAGCATTAATAGTTTAATCCAAGCTGCTCATCAGACATAGTCTTTTGGAGTCAAGGAAGACAGGTAGACATGCACTATATCAATGGCTTCTATCCTATGTCTACAAGACAGACATGGAAGGATACTTAACTATGAATTAAATAGGTTTGAGAACAATTTGAAAATATTTTCACCAGCTTTAACTTGAATTATAGCTAGTTAGGGTATTTCTGCATAGTCAAACCTGAAGGACCAATGTGTTTCCTAAATTGCAGCATCTGAACACCTTCTTGCCACCATGCAATGCATCAGCAAGGTATAGAACTGTTGTGATTTCCACTTTATTACAGATAAACTGAGAAACGGAGATTTGCAAGACCTAAGTAATTTCAAACCCACTCTGAAAAAGACAATGAAACCTGATAAAACTCATCTGCAGAACACAGAACCACATGGAACCACTCAGCTCTACTTCTTCCATGACTTTTTTGAAGGCGACCTGTTTGCTGATGACACCAAACTGGCAGGAGTGGCTGACACACTAGAAGGCTATAATGCCATTCAGCAAGACCTAGACAGGCTGGAGAGCTGGGCAGGGAGATACTTGATGAAATTCAACAAGGGCAAGTGTAGAGTCTTACACTTGGGGAAGAACAACCCCATGTACCAATACAGGTTGGGGGCTGACCTGCTGGACAGCAATGTAGGAGAAAGGGACCTGGGGGTCCTGGTGGACAGGAGGATGACCATGAGCCAGAAAAGTGCCCTTGTGGCCAAGAAGGCCAATGGCATCCTGGGGTGCATTAGAAAGGGTGTGGTTAATAGGTCAAGGGAGGTTTTCCTCCCCCTCTATCCTGCCTTGGTGAGGCTGCATCTGGAATATTGTGTCCAGTTCTGGGCCCCTCAGTTCAAGAAGGACAGGGAACTGCTTGAAAGAGTCCAGGGCAGAACCACAAAGATGATGAAGGGAGTGGAACATCTCCCTGCTGAGGAAAGGCTGAGGGAGCTGGGTCTCTTGAGCTTGGAGAAGAGGAGACTGAGGGGTGACCTCATCAAAGTTTACAGGTATGTTAAGGGCAAGTGGCTGGAGGACAGAACCAGGCTTTTTTTCAGTGATATCTGGTGAAATGGGTGCAAACTGGAGCATAGGAAGTTCCATATAAACATCAGAAAAAACTTCTTTCCTGTGAGAGTGACAGAGCCCTGGGACAGGATGCCCAAAGAGGCTGTAGAGTCTCGTTCACTGGAGACATTCAAAACCTGCCTGGACAAATTCCTGCTTGATGTGCCCTGGGTGATCCTGCTCTGGCAGGGAGGTTGGACTGAATGATCTTTCCAGGTCCCTTCCAAACCCTCAGATTATGTGATTCTGTGATTCTGTGTTTTAGAACAAGCTTACACCACTATGTAACACAACAAGCAAATCTCTTTAATTAAATCAGTTCTATGTAAAAGCAATAGAATCAGGTACAAAAAACTATCTTGATACATGTATCTGGTATATATTATGTGCATACTTCTGTTACAATTGTTCTCTTCTGCTTCCTCTGCCTCATCCTCACTCCAAACCCTTTTGTCTAAATTTGCAATTTGTTTATCCCGGCATTCCCTTAGGAATCTTTCTCTGTGTAATTTTATTCTTTCCTTTTTTAGTAGTCTAATTATGTTCAACTTCAAGGTGTATAACCAGTCAATGAATGGTTCATCTAGTTTCGAAGAAGACAAAACAAGATTGTTTACTGTTATTACAACATCCTTAATTTACTGCTTATTTTGAGGACTTTTATTTTATCACATAAAATATTAATTTATTAGCATTTCACTTTAGAATCACATTTTCTGACAAGGCTGTTTTCTTATCCAAGAGGTTCAGCAAGATGAAAATAAGTACAAATCAATATGGTTATATCAGGCAACATTCTTTGGGATATTTTACTTGGTTAAAGAAAACTTTTTAAAAATTCTTCATACCCTGGAGGTAGAATTTGTCAAGATGCTCACGTAATTGAAATTTTCTATGGCTGTTAAGAACCAAGAGAATAGCAGTTCTTCCCTCCAACTGAAATCTCACTGCCAGATTTGTATGACATTTCATGATCCAAGCTTAATTTGTTATACATTGTTCCCAGAAGGTGAGATGAGATTACATGGAGCTATACATTAGTTAGAAGATTTATTTTACACTTACCCACTCAGAGTTCCTTTCTAGTTATTCAAACAGAATAGAGCGATCTTGATTAGTTAATCTCTCTACATCAGCGTTTTTTCCACAGAGCACTTCACAGAAATGTTTTAAAATTTCACCACAATTAAAAAAGCAATTAAAAAGGATTATCAAAATCAAAGTTGATCTTTAATTACTGGATATATCTAGATCTTTATTCCATGATATACCAGATAAAATACTCTTAAAAATTCTTTGTTAATAGCTTTTTATTATCGAGAACATAAGAAATTTCAGTCTTTTGAGGCACATCCCTTTTTAGATCAGCTTCATTTTCAGGTTGTCATCTAAAACTTTATTTCCATCAATCTTGCCTTGCTATAGCTGACTAAGCCATTCCTTTATATTCTGCCCACAGTAAGAAATGGCCACCTTGCAATGACTTGGGTAGCATGAACAAAGTATAGTTGCAATTTCTCCAGCGAAAAATTACTCTCTGTCTGCATCTTTGTGAGCAAACATCTTCTGGCATATGTTCAGTCAGGCCTGACCATGTGAATTCCTGTAATCAGTTTTTGGTCATTTGGATTTTTAAAAATATTCAAGGCCATCACTGCTCTTTTTCCTCAGACCAGTGCTGGCAAGAGGGTGTGCTGAAAGTCTTTGCATTTCTACAGGTTTTGCTGGAAAATAGCTATTGTTGAGCAATAGGAGCAATAGCAAAATAACAGAAGCTTCTCCAAGGGCAATTGTAGCCTGATTAACTGGAGTATTTGGAAGAATAATAGAGAAAAGAAGAAAAAGTGCTAGTACTTGGGACTCTTCAGTGTTTCAGCATATTCACAATTAAGTTTGCACCAACAGTAAAAAATTCTTCAGCTTCTCACTACCTGTCTTCTGTTGTGAATAATGGTGCAGGATTCATAAGGGATGTGCCTTTTAATCCGTATTGCTTAATCCACAGAAAGCTGTTTTTATCCATGTAGCATTAAAAAAAAGTACTAGATGACACTGGTAAAAGCATCCAGTACCTACATTACAGCTTTGCCTTTGGGCTTGGCACTGGGATTGCATCATCACAGAAAAATTCATACACATGTCCATTTTATAGTTAAAGCATAAATGTCTGCTAGCAATGGATGGTGTCAATTCTTTGAGGTGTTTGGGGATCAGCTGTCCTGTGCAAGCCTTCAAAAAGCCTTAAAAGAAACATATGTCAGCTAAAGAAAAAAAAGGCCCTGCTCTGTCTTTCTAAGAAAGTAGTCTGAACTCACAGGTCCTTACAGAACTGAATGTTTTCATTGAAACCGACTGTTCATGTAGACAAATACACTGTATCCTGTATTTCATTCTTCCTATTTTGTATTTCACAGTTCATATTTTGGGCATGAACAGTAACAGGGAAGATCAACACCTAAAACGAAAGACAACCTGGATTTTGCATTTTTTGCGTTCTTGTTGACTCTGGAAGGACATATTTAGGCATATGAAAAATAATGAAGATATTTTGCTTCTTAGGTTTTACCTCATTGAGTATTTTTCAGAACAGAAGACTAAACTGACAAGAAAGAAAGACTTTCCATCAGATTAGTTGCTGATGACTGGCATCATTACAGGAAATCTAGGAATGAGACAGAATAGAGAAGAAAACTAATTATCTTATTATTTATACTTCAGTACAGGCTAGAGGTCCTAATTAATACACACGTACTATTCTGAGCATGGAGGAGAGAAAATCGTTTTTTCTTGGACGATGCTAAACTCATAAGTCTCATAAGCAATGCTAAACTAATAGTCTCTCACCCTACCCAAGAAAGTATTACCTCTGGTTAAAAATTGATTGATATTTATTTAGGCATTTTTAAAACTACCACTGATGAGGCTTCCCAGTACTTCCTTATCCTTACACGTAGGAAGTTTCTCCTCCTAAATATTTAGTCTAAGTCTTGTGTTGGTGGGCACAGACAGGTACATGCATACCTCAATGGAGTTAATTTCCTGAGCAAATAAAATTAAATGTCAATACAAATATTTTATCCTGACTTATAAAGTGTGTGGGAAACTGTGACATATATATGTGACAGTTATAAGGATCACATTTGCACTTTTAATCCAAATTCTGTTAACATATGGGTGTTTCTAGATCGATGTGGCTCCAGGCCTCATGGGAACCTCTACATCCATCTTGCTGGAATCACACAGTGACTCTTAGTTTGATAGCAATGGTGGACCCAATAGCCCCTCTGGATTCCCTGGTAAATCTGTGCTAGATGCATTGAGAACAATTTTAAGCAGTACATATTGAAATGTATTCTCTTGTCAAAGTCACTGAATGATCAATTGTTGTGGTTTCGTCTCTCTCCTGCCTGGTTCGCCAAAGATGTCGTGGTTTGGACCCAACAGGACAACAAAGGAGCAGCCCCATGGCCACTCACTCAGCTCCAAACACACACACACTGGGATGAGGAGGACAAAGCTCATGGATTGAGACAAAGGACAAGGAGGGTTCTTCACTGATTAAGGTCCTAGGCAAAACAGACTCAACTCGGGGAAAAAAGAATAATTTAGTTCACACTAATCACACACACACAGGACACAGATAACACAGAGAGCAGGGCTTGCATATGTTACCCCACCCCTCCCTTCTTGCCGGGCCCAAATCACTTTGTTCCTGGTTTCTCTCCCTCCTTCCCCCCAGCACCACAGGGGGATGGGGATGGGGTTTAGAGTCAGTTCACAGGCTGCTGATTCCTG
>NW_009953811.1:5547036-5566033 GCF_000747805.2 Chaetura pelagica
CACCAGGCCCGGACCTGCTCCAGCCTGGGCTTCCCACAGAGTCACGGCTGCTTCAGGAGCAAACTCCCCTGGCACCAGGGTCTTCCAAAGCTGTGCAATCAGGGTCCACAGGCAACAAATCCTCTGGCCACAAAATCCAAGCCCAGTGGCCAAGTTCACCCCTCCTGGTGCCTTCAGGGAATGTTCCACCACGTTCCTCCGTGAGTGCAGGGGCACAGCTGTTATCTCACCTTGAGTTGCAGGGAAACTTCTGCTCGGGCACCTCCTTGCAATTCTTCCTCACCAACCACCAGCACTGCTCTGCTTCTCCAGCTCAGCTCTTTTTCTTCTATCTACTAACTGGTCACTCTGCTCAGGTGTCCTTTTCAGTTCTTTCGTATGTTAATGGCAAAGGCCCATTTATTGTCCCTCTAATGGCTCCTTGGTTGGTTTTGTAGCACGGGAAGCTTCTCAGCTTCTTACCTGAGCCACTCCTGGGGCCCTTCCCCAGCTACCAAAAAACTCACCTAACCAAACCAGCACATCAGCAAACAAAATGTGGGAGAAAGCTCACTTACTCCTGATGACTGCCTGTGAGAAGTAGTGAGTAATTCAAACCACTAGAATACTAAATAGAGGAATTTTATTCAGGCCTTAGGGGCAAAACTTCACATAATCTGTACTGGGATGGGGCAGTAGGAAGCAAACTGAATATTTTGAATGTGAAAAAAAAAATAATTGTGGCTCTTAGGTTGGAATGCATTATGTTTGTCATTTAGAATGAGTTAAATATTTGTTTAGGTATTAAAAATTACCCTCCTCAAAAGTCACAGTGCTTATTCTTCAGACATAAAGATACTTTTGGACTTTGTGAATTTTGAAACAAGCCTTCTAAAACTGTTTCATCTGTCATTAGGACAATTTTTATGCCAAATGATCTCAGTCATAAAATAACACACTCTTCAAATATCTTACACTGTTCAAATTCATTGGGATCTCAGATGTGGACAATAGTGGAGGTTTGCTTTTATCATTTTTGGACACTTTTCCAGGATTTTTGTGTTGTTTGTTTGTTTTTTTCTTCCACTCTAAAATTTGGTCTTCAGCAGAGATTGATAAAAAAATGTCTATTCCAGACTTTTCTCTGTAGAATTTGTGCAGTGGCTTTGAGCCCCTCCCAGAACCTGGTGGAATTGATGTTTCAAGAAAGGATGCAATCGTTTTCTCACAGTTCATCTTCTGACTGACAGGACTGTTGGCCTCCATGTCATCTGAGTCAATGCTGGCTTCACTCCTGTTAGGAATAACAGCAAGACAGACATTTTCAAAGAAGCCTGTCTACAGACTTAGGGGTATGTCTAGTATGTAATAGAAAAACATGGCCAAGTTGACAGAGCCTTATTCTTCAGTTAATGACTCCATAATTAAGCATTTTCATGGAAAAAAAACCAACAAAACAAAACACAAAAAAACCCCAAAACAACCAACAAACAAAACCAAACCAAAACAAAACAAATTTAGATTTCTAATTTTCAGTGCTTTCTTTCTTGAACATGTGGTTTCAAGATATTTTATCCTAATCTGATTTAAGATATTTTAAATAATGTTTTCACTTTAGCACTCGATCTTATATATGACTATAAAAATATATCTTATATAGAAGTATGCACATGCCTAAATACATATACATTTACACACCTAATAATATATGGACGTATGACATACTCTAACATCACATATATATTATACACAGTGGTTTATATTCTTCTGAATAGTAAAAGAAGTATTTTGTGTGGAACGGAAACCAAAAACATAGAAACAGACATGGATATCAGTGGAGTGAAATTCTTCTGTTCAATTAAAGATTATTATTGTCTGGTAACCTCAGATCATTAGTAAATCTTGATTTCTTAGAAAGAAGCACAGATTACAATCTTCTTCGGTGGAAGATAGTGAAGCTGAGGCTCAGCTCATCAAACTTCAGCAATCTAAAAACTGTGCATCTGGCTTAATCTAGTCATCTAAGGCTTTCCTCTAATGCTTCAGAGAGTTGAGTGCCATCTGAGATGCACTTGGTACCTGGCCTCCACTTATCTCTCCAAGTGGGGATCTCTTGGAGGTCCTGTATCCCATCCACCAGCCTGACAGAAATATCTCACATTTATGGGATCTTTCAGATGGAACTAGACATTTGGACAGTTCAGACAACCTGAATGCTAAATTTGTTTCCAAAATGCTCTAGCAAAGCTATACCACGTATATGAAGTAATGAGTAATTTTATCTATTTCAAGTATCTTACTCTACATACCACATCCCCTGCATTGTAGATGCCCATAAATAGGAGCATGAAAGTGAGATGAGTGTCTGAGGTCAGCAAGGAGTTAGACAAATGCCAGGGAAAAGAGCAGAAATGAGGTCACTGTATAATGATAAGAACAATTATTTTATTAAACTTTTCTGAAGTTCTTCAGAGAGCAAAAGACAAAGACAGCAATTATTCTCAAATGCCCTCCCACCCATTTTGAGACACTGGAGAAAGCCCTGAATCATTACATTATGTTACATCCTAATATATAGAAGATCAAAAACTCAACTTTTGCCCTGCAGCCCTTGGAGTTTGTGGGACCTTGAACCCAACTTGTTTGGACTAGTGCAAATTGATACATCCAAATCAATAAATCCTTTGTTGGCCTCTTTAACTCCATCTGAACTCGTTCAGATTCCAATCACATTGAGACCCTACCAAGCCAGTGCAAGCGTGAGGCAAGTAACAAATCTCAAGGCCAGGTGAGGCTTTTTCTGAAGTGACAGCTGAACAAGGTCTTTGTCAAAGATCTTTATTAAAGTCACTCTCCTCTCCAGCAAAACTGCAAGGCCACCAGGCAATGTTTTCAGACTCTCTCTCACATGTGAATTTCATGCTGCAGTAAGACCTGAAATCCTAATGTTCTCAAAATCTTTCCTTTTTAATATCTGGATTCTTTCTTAATTATTTTCAGATTAATTTCCAGCTAATACATAAGGATGAAATTTGGTGCGTGACCTATAACCCTAAGCATGTTGTAATTCTGTTACCAATCTCCTGATTTCATGGGGGGCTTAACAAGCACCATATGAGAAGCACTGTGTTTCTCCGCATTAATGTGACCTAGCAATCCAGAGAATCTATGTCTGACTATCCTGCTTTGCAACACCATCAGCAGCTGAACAATGGCAAATACCTTGCTCTGTTGAAATGTTCTTTTCCATGTCTATGTCTTTGAGGCTGTGAAGGACCAGTCCAGAGCTTGCTTAAACTGAACTGTGTTGAGCAACATAGTGGAAGGAGCAGGAGAGGGCTTTAACTCCACTAGTCAGTGTCTGCTGCCTGCCACCTTTCAACCATGGTTCTGGATTCTGGTACTCAGCTTCTGTCATTTGCCACCACAATCTCTTTCTCTTACTTGCTTAATTTTCGTACCTCTGGGACACTGTATGACCACAGTGAAGTTGATTGCCTTTTAAACTCATTAGGTTTCAAGTGAAAAACTGAAATGTTGGGGTTTTATTTAAGCTAGAGGCATTTCTAGGTCCACTTCACAGTGTGCTTGTGCTAACAGTTACACCACCGTGGGGTCTGGCCTGTTTGCCTACAGCTTGTTCCTCTACTCAGGTGATGCACAAGATACAGGTCATTTTCCCCTGATCACTGGTATCACTGTGGCCATACTATTCAACTCATACAGAACTAACTGGTGATGTAAGAGCAACAGATTTGCCTTAACTGGGTAAAAATGGCTCATGCTGGAAGGGACTGGTGTAGTCCTGGGGTAATTTGGAGACAAGGTCTTCTCAGGTCTCCATTACTGACTGACTTAAGAAAGGAATCATTAATAGCAGTTATGTAGAGGTCAGTATGTGATATGTCAAAGTGGAGAACACATTTGGCATGTTGAGTCATTATCCCTGGAGGTGTGTAGATATGGCACTGAGGGACATGGTTTAGTGGTGGACCTGGCAGGGCTAGGTTAAAGGTTGGACCTGATGATCTTAAAGGTCTTTTCTAACCAAAATAATTATATGATTCTAAATTAGTAGTAGAATGAGAAAAAAGAATGGCATTCAGATCTGAATTGTCTGCTAGTTCAGATGCCTCCCTGAACATTCATGCTTGATCGCAAGCCCAGAAATGTCCATGGGGAGTGTTTCTGCCAGCTTCAGTGGGCTTTGAGAGTCACACCTGATGGGCCTGATACCTCTCTTGCTGCTGGAAGGAAGTCTGGTCTCATGAGGTAGAAATGGCTTTTAAGTCACAGGCTTTTCTCCTACTCAATGTCAGTGTCCTAAATAAACTGCTGTCTCTTGGACTGGTTCCCTCCTTCAGGAAGGACTTCATTTTCTGTGCTTGCTTCTCAGGAAGGCTAGCTCCTCCTCTCCTCCTCCCCAGTTTGCCAGATGTTGCCTTACCCCTAGTCACCTGTCCCTGACAACAACTCATAAAACTTTGCCACCCTGATTACATCGTTAATGTTTTCTTAAACCCATATATGCAACAGCTCTCAGAAACCACAAAGGATCTAGAGCATTGTCTGCAAATGAGCTTCAAATCTAAAGGTTTGCAGGCCTGTGGGGGAGGAAAGAGCCATTATATTTGATAGCTGTCTGCAAATGTGGGCAATTACAAAAATCCTTCTCAGCACTGCAGAAACTCTGTGATCAACTGCATTCATGGTTTCAACCTATAGAATCTAGGACTGAAAAGCCTTCACTAATGATTTCTACTTTGGACCAAATAATATCCTTGACAATAACGTAATCCCAAGAAGCCTCATTCACTTCCAGTTGTCACTTCTGGGGCCACAAGCTTGCACAGATCAGCCAACATGCTCCTCCAGACCTGCACTTATATTTCACTAATAAAAGCCCAAATGCAGAACATTTTTTCTCCCTCTCCTCCCTCCCAAATGCTACTGATCATCCTATTACCATGGCAACCAACTCCTGCTGGCATGATCAAGAAAAAACCTGATTTGGGATTTTAATTAATTGCTTGGAAATGGAAATGTAACAGTGACTGGCAGTTCTACTAAGCACGTTTGCAAAGTGAATAAAAATAGAGTTTCTGAAATACTTGAAATTGTTTCACTGGATATAACCCACATTTTTTACGAGACACCTTAATTTATTCCGCCTCATAAAATAAATCTGCCAAATGCACTAAGCCATTTTGTCAACACAAATCATTTTGGCAAATACTTTAATCCTTCTTCTTAACAAAATGTATTGTATTTAAAAAAATAAATAAATAAAATAAATCTAACCCATCAGTATAAACCCATAGGTTTCATCTGAACATATGCCTTTTACACCAGTAGGCCATATTTATAAAAGGCTTTCATCTCATCTCCACAGAAAAGAATGTGCTTCTTTTGATGAACATGATCCCTCATTAACATTTATGGCAGCTACACCCCCATATTCAGCAGAGGATGGAACAGAAGTGGCTTTCACTTGATTTTCATGACCTTCAGCCTCCCTGTTTTTAAAGAAAATGAAGTGGTCATTGCTTGCATATAGCACCATCCCCTTTTGGGTGCTTCCAGCACTGCTGAGGTGGATGAGGTCCTGTGCTGCTGAGCCAAGAAACAGCTCCAGTTCTTTCCTAATTTTTAGGAACAAGAGAATCAGGAAGATGTTCTTGTTGTCTCTATGCAGTTCTGACTGGCCATAGTTGTCAGCATCATAATAATTTTGTAGGTCTTGTAGTTTCACAGTATCCATTATTTATATATATATATATGGATATTCATGTCGCTTTTTTTAACATTTCAGGAGAGGTTGTGAAGGATTTAGAAGCCCTGAAGATTCAGAAGACCTGAAACTGGAAGTAAACTTCATCAGCTGCATCAAGTCCTTCGGGTAGCTCTCCACATTGAAATGTTGGCAGGATGGGAAAGCTACATAGAATAAACATTGTCGTACTGTAAGGATGGCATGGACACTTCCTTGTGACAACTTGGTAACTCAGTGTCACATGGAGACAAATAATTCCATTATATTGCTCAAGGAACATCTTATTCACAAGCATGGATTGGGTTACCTGAGTGAAAACAGAAGCCTTCAACACGAGCAGCTGCCATACCTTCCTCTTTTGGGATTTTAGCTTTCCACCTCCTTTTGCAGAATCACAGAATGGTTGGGCTTGGAAGGGACCTCTGGAGATTATCTAGTCCAACCCCCCTGCCAGAGCAGGATCCCCTAGAGCAGATCACACAGGAACACATCCAGATGGGTTTTGAATGTCTCCAGGGATGGAGACTCCACAACCTCCCTGGACAGCTTGTTCCAGGGCTCTTTCATTCTTTACAGGACAATGAACTCTGACAAATCTAAGTGTGAACAATTCTATATTTACTTGCTTATTTTCATGTTGTTTATTAATTTACCTCCAAGCAGTTTTTGTCAGACTTCTAGATTTAAAATACCCTTCAGCTCCTGCTGCCAGCTCAATTCACATCACAGGATCATATCACTGACCCAGAAGACACTAAACTTCCTTACTCACTGGCTTGATTACATTTGAGAGGTGACTGCTCTTGCCATTTTTCACACATTCACAATGTTGCTCTTTATATTCAGTCAGCTGTGCTCCAGTTCATGGTAGACCAGCTCAGTGAGAAGAGACCTGTACAGGATGATCTGAATTGAGGTTAATGGACTATCTTTAAAGATTACGCATTATGGGGCTGGAAAAGTCCCTGGAGAAGTCATCCCAGTATTACTCTTGGGTAGTATTCATTCACCATATCCCATTGCTCTTGCCTTCTCCTGTGACATCTTTTAAATGTGGATAATAATTTCTGTAACTGGAATTTATTTTAAGAACTAAATATCATTAAGCCAATAGAAATTGAGATGCAAAATGAAAACACAGGAAATCTGGTGGTTATCTATCTTTTCAACTATCATCTATTGATATTTCTAAGGCAACTATCTCTGTGTTATCTAAGCACTGTAATATAATACAATCACTTGCAAGTTGTATCTAAGTGCAGTGGGTTTTACTTATTAATAACATAGCACTTATCTTCAAAGTGCTTCACAAACTAATTAATTACTTTCTCCCTGTCAGGCAGGTGAGACAAATATTATTCCCATTATATGTATCATTATGATTATTACTCAAAGAAAAAAGGTTAAGTTACTCATCCTATCTTTCCCAAAAAGACAGTGTTAGAGCATCTGAGCTCAGATATTAGGAAGCAGGGTTTTCTGACATGTTTTGAGACCCTCTTCATCATGCTTCCTGCTGGGGCACACCTCACATCATAAATATGTTCTTTGTCAAAGATTAGCATGGCAAAAAATGATGGAATCCTTTGCCTGAGGTTACCTATTCTTTTATTTATTTTTTTTTTAAGAAAAAAGAAAGCACCCTGAGCAACCAGCCTGCTCCATACTGTTGATTGAGTCATCCAGATTCATTGAGCTTGTGAAATGACTTACTGACTTGGCTGCTTCAATTTCATGTGCCTCATTATGTCGGCATTATTCCTCAATCAATTATTGCACTCAAGTTTCTGCATCTTCAAGGCAAGGAAGACACAAGGGAAGGAGATATTTAACGACTGTAGAAAAGAAAGAAATTAAAATAATAGAGCTTGCTTGTTGAGCCATTCTGGTTCCTTGATGGTACAAAAGAGTCTCTGCCTCATCAGCAATTTTTAGCTCTATCTTTCAATTTTATCTGAAGGTATTGACATCTGATGACATGTGAATATATATTTAAGAACTAATTCCACTCTTCCCAGTTCCAATGGCTAGATTAGATTTAGGATCATGACAAAGGATATTGCATAACCATTGGCAATAGATAATGACATTCACCATATGAGGCAGTTTAAGGAGGTAAACAAAGATTAAGGGATAACAGTTGCTCAAGTGAAGGAGGTCTTATATTAATCAGCCCCACACTACAAAGTAGCCTTATGAAGCTGTAGGATGGCCTATAAGCTACTTAAGCTCCCACTTGTTGTGTAATGATGATACAGTGGGCAGAAATTTGCCAGCTGCCTCCTTCACCAGGGTACCTGCCAACAAAAACATTATGCAGCAGGATTAAAATGTATTTTAATTATTTTCTGAAGGTCAACTTGACAATATGTTAAGTATATACATACAGACAGACATACATAACTTTATTCCTATAGAATTAAAAACATTAGAAATTGGATATTAGCACACCTGTATTCTATAAGAATGAGGAGTGAACTTCAAAAGGTTCGTTTGAGTTTCAGGAAAACACTCCAAGCCTTTGAGGTAAAATTCATCTGCCCTAACTTGGACGTCTTAAAACTAAACAAGTAAGTCTGAGCTCGTCATCCCAAGCTCCCTTTGTGGAGAGAAATGGGCATCTCCAGAGTGTGATTCATCTTATCCCATTTTAAGTGTCTGAGATAGATTGGATGATTCAATCCTTGGAAGTGCCCACTTGTCTTTGTTGACTCTGAAGTGAGTAAACTCAGATTCGGACATTTAACTTTTTGATGCATAACATTAGATGAGTTTACCCCACCCTTATATCTGCTACTCAGACTTTGTCCAAGTAGTTTCACAGCCAATTGGTGCCAACAGGAAAAATGTAGGGTAATATTAATGAGTACTTGGGGTTCTTTGCTACTTTTCTAAGTAGGACAGAGTTCCAGTAATAAAGTGGTACAAGATCTTCCTTAGAAGATTCAGACAGAGTTTGTGACATTCTGTATGTTCATAAAAGAGGGGATCTCCATTCGATATTTCTTTTCTGCACTACAATATACAGATCTCTGTTTTACCAGGTGAGTAATGTCTTTGACTTCAGGAAGATCACAGGGCCGGTGAAAGTTGAGTACATGCATAAATGGTTTTGGTATCAGGCACATATACATTAATGAGAATTATGTATTTAAAATGCTCTAGTGGATGTTGCCCTTTGATCATAACCTTCCTCAGTTGAGGCTCGAGACTGCAACCTCCACAGAACATGATACCAGACATATATTTTCCATTTGGAAGAGTGATGCTAGGATGGAGGAGAGAGGGAAGCAAAGCAGATTTAAAGTTTTGACTGGACAGCGTGATCCTGATTTTATTGGCAAAGTTTTGGGATTGTTCTTGAGATATTGCTATTTATGTAAAATTTCTGGACACTGTTCCAGAAATAAGACAGTAGAAAGTATTTGCTAGGAAAGTTCTGAGCTTTGGAAGGATATGAGGCTACTCTTTGCATTTCTATGCATTTATTTGCATAAATACACAGAAACTGAGGGGGTGGAGGTGACAATTTTCAGCCTATTTCTATTCAAGCTGCTAAGTCATTTAAGAATCTACTTTAACTCTAATACATGTTTAACTGTATAGAATCAGCTTTGCATAGATTTTCCACGTAAAGACTTTCTGTTCTGTGTTTGTACAACACTTTGAACAAAAAATAATAAAAACTAGAGGGCAGTCATAAAGTATATATATTTTCTGTGCCCAAATTTATGGAAAGAAGAGAATCAATAGTAAGTCACCCACCTTCATCTCATAGCAAACCCTTTTCTTCACATTTCAGAAGAATTAGGCAGAGTCCCACACTACCACACTTTATGTTTTACTTTCAAAACAAGAACTTCAAGGTCAGTGGAAAGAAACATAAAAGCAACCAATTCTTGTTAATGTAGCCTAGAATAGTGGGTGGGCCATCTCTCAGGTGAGAAAAGGCAAGCTGCAAAGCAAATACCTGAGGTGACTTCTGCTTGTTTGAGTCTATTACCCTTAGGGCTGTGTTCTTTTGGCTAGGGATATCTGTTGATCTTACCTCTTAACAGTAATTATGCCAGACAGCTTTTTGGCTTTCACTACTGCTCCATAGGTAACATAAATCATACAAATTATTACCACAATACTAAACTGTAATTACCCACAGACCCTGACATGCCAAAAAGTGTATTAATTTGATAATATAATAAATACTTTACTGGATGAAACTATAATTATTACTTCAAAATTGACACTTATACCAGTTTGTTGTTTTTTGTGGTTTGTTTTGGTTTGGTTTTTTTTCCCAGCAGGCAACTAAGTTGTACATTGACCAAACCCAGAAATACTGTTTAAGTTCAATGAGAGACATTAAAATATAATTTGGTAACATGTGGAAGGCCTTTCTTAAAGGAAAATGTCACTAGAGTTAGCTTGTTTTTTGGAGATTATAATTCCATAAAGCAATAAATTATTGAGAGGTTCAAGAGGGAAAACACATCTGACAAATAGCCCAGGAAATGGGAACAATAAAAATCTAAAATGCTACCAATGGATAAAATAATTTACAGATCAACATAAAAAAGACACTTATCTATGTTGCTTTAAATGCTACTGGGAAAAAGAAGTGACTGACTCCATAGGAGAAAATTCTGTTTTTCTGCATGGAGGGAAAGCTATGACAAGCTATATCTGTGGGAAAGACCGAGGTCCCAATTCTGCAACCTCATGGGTGTGGACAACCCCTGGCAGAGCTCCCAGGTTTGTTTTATTCAGTGACTGCCTAATGCAAAATACATAAACAAGCCTGGGAACAGAGGTCATAATCCAGACCTGACTATTCTCAGCGAAGCAGCCTAACTGCTAGAAGATGAGGTCAGGATCCCATTTCCCATTTTCTTTACATATTTCTTCTTCCACAAAGTTGAGTCTTACATGTACAAATCTTTCCTCTAACAAGCTGAATGCTGGTGATATTTCATTTTCTTGCCTTGTTTTTTTTCCCCTATTCATACTTTGGCTTGCAAAAGGAGGGGGGAAAAGTATCAAAACCAACAGGAATATCACATTTATTTCAAGTTTTCATTCCTGGGTGGTATTGCTATTGTTTATTTCACATATTTATACTTAGATGTTTTGAGTATGAACCAGTTGCCATAGGCATATTCTGTATTCAAAGGACAGCTATAGGCATCTTTGGAAGAGGTAGCAGCTAAATTAGAGGATCTTCCTTCTGCAGGTGCTTTCAGTAGGTAAAAGGGAGACAACAATTAACTCTGTATCAGAGCAATTGAGTCTCATCCAGAGTGTCTGTTCCTTTTCCATTACAAAAGTATAAATAAAGAGAGCAGGAGAATTGCTCTGAAGGAAGAAATGAAAAAAGAGGGAGAAATCCAGGGGAAAAACCCTAAAATCTTAACATTAAAAAACTGAAAACTTCTTTGTTTCTCTTCTATGATTTAAAAAAGAAAAAAAAAAGTTAATGCTTTTGTTGAAAGAGCTTAGAATATGCCTGTTAAAGAAACTTGAAATGATTGAAAAAAAGAATGAACAATTAAAAGTTTATGGGGGGGGAGTATAGTTTGGTATCTAAAACATTTTCCAGTGAAGCAGAAATCCTCATTTAACTTCCTTGTGTGATACAGACTTTTACTGGGAAGGGATCTATCCTGGTCCTATGTATTTATTCAGCTTCTGTGTATAAGCTCTTAGCAAGGTGAATTCTTGGATTCCTCTAAGGGTCAGTGAGAATGGCTGTTGTGAAGCTCTTTCATTAGCTTAGAAGTTGCTCTACCTCTGGTCAAGTTGAACAAGGCAAATAGGTCATTGAAACTGCTTGGCAAGCACTCTCCATCTGACCTACTGCGTACGCTATATAAGGCTGTACAACATTCAAAGTAAGTGAGAATTTGGCACAGAAGTTATGAAAACAGGCTGTTCAAACACATTGTCTAACTTGGGAAAATACTAGGACCTCAACCTGAAGGTATGAAGACTACCTCAGTCACCTTCTTAGAGAATAGCTACTACCCACTGTCCAATGGGAGCCTAGAGGTGAATTCAAAGAAATTTCCAAATTTTAGGGTAATTGAATGTGCCTCTTTAGCTTTTATTCCTTCTGTTGATAGATACTCTTGATGTCAGCAAGTTGCTTGTTTGAATGCACATGCTGGCAGTAAATATGATAAGTTACAGAAAGTCTTTACCTATTTACCTATCTAATTACTGTTATCATTATGATGTATCATGTTGTTTGATGGAAATAACAGCTGACTTATGCAGCTGGAATTTCCTTTTCTTACAGTACCTTGGGGGAAGGAGGGAAGAAAATAAAAAAAGTATTTGTGATTACTTAAATCTTTCCTTTTAATGAAGTGGTAGACAGTCAGTGATGATGATGATGTGATTCATTACTTGCCTATAACATTAATTATACATTATTAGCTGTTTCACAGTATGATAGCTGGCAATTGGTGATATGATTCATAATGTGTTATTGTTAAGCAAAGCTGAAAATCTATTTGATTTAGGTTAAAAAAAGGATGATAGGTCATAAGAACTAAAAAAAATAAAGAGAGAAACAGTAAAAAAAAAAAGACACCGACATAATTTGCAGTTCTATTTTTATATGAACAGCAAGGTTTACAGTGAAGAGCTGTTGGATACTGTTTTGGTGAGCAAGGATTTTGCAGAGAGATTAGATCAGTTACAAATTGCTAAATCTGATGACTTAGATAAAAATTTAACCAGAGGCTTTGAAAGAGGTAGAACATGTTTCTGTGGAGAAGTGATTGCCCCGTACTTCCAAGATAGTGCTCATCACAGAAGGCCACACCGACTGTACCCACAGTAAAAACTGAACAGGAAAGAGATGGTTCATTTGAGCAAGAGGATCATTTTCTCATGTAACAGACTGAAAACTGCACTTCACTCTGGAACTGCACCCTGTAATTTGGGAAACCCCCAAAAGCCAGTCCCACAAGTGTATTGTATATGCTCCCTTCCTCTGAAGATCTATTAGATCTGTGTTACCAGCTGAATAAATTGAATAAAACAACTATTTCATCCTCCCCAGTCTTTCTAAGATTCCAAAACTTTTTCTCATTTCCACAAAAAAACCCCACCGACTTTAACTAGCCACTTAAGAAACCCAAAGACAACAAATTTTGCAAATACTCTGAAAGTTATACAGCCTGGTTCATATCTGAACTTTATCTGAGCCTTCATCTTCCTTGATCAGGCAAGCAGATACTTGTTCATAGTGGACCTTGTTCTTTCACTCTTGGAAGTCAAAAGTGTGTTAAAGGTCTGAACTTCTCTTTCTCAAAAAGTGCAATGTCCATACAGGCCCATCTCACAAACAGATTGCAATTTTATGAGTAAGTTCTACCTGAGTAGAAACATTTGTTTAAAAAAGAAAAGAAAATAAAACAAACAAACAAAACCAAAAACCAAACACAAAACAAAACAAAAACAAAACCCACTGTAATTAATTAACTAAAAATTAAAAAATCAAAGTAGGAAAACAATGCAAACAAATAGTTTTCCTTTGTTAATCTGAATATCCCTGTAACTTCTAGGGGAAGGAATTAAGATAGAAGTCATATCACGTTGTTCTCAAAGGGGTTTTGTTTTCACTTCCTTCAGATAAGGCTGCAAAGGAATAATCTAAATTCCATCTACCACACAGTTCTCTCATCCATTTCCTCACTTACTCAGCTCTTCTGTTCAGTGACAAACCTCATCCCAATCCATTTAGAAAAAGAAAGATACTGTGTTTTCAGAACACCACTTATGTTAAAATACATGACCTAGGAATGCTCATGGAAAACTTTAAAATCACTTGCTGCTATGTTTTATTTCTTAAGGAAAGGGTTTTGTGGGACAAAGATAGGCCTGGGAGCAAGGAATTTCTGAGTACTGTCTCCAGCACTGTCTTGACTGTCTATTGCCTACATATCACAGCGATTGGGTGACTTATTTATAAAACATAGATTAGATTAGCTCAAACAAGATTAAATTAGATAGAACAAGTCACTTAAACTCTCACTGTCTATTTCCTCATCTGTAAAAAAGTGATATCTATATTTACCTATTACATACAGTGACTGTGAGGATTACTTAATTATTTTTCTAATCTGATAGCTAAGATGAAGGTTTTGAGATGGCTTCATCTTACGTTAGGCACCTAAAAATGCAATATTTAATATAAAACGGTTGCCTAAATTCCCCATATAGTCCAAATGCATGTAGATGGACACTGGACATTAAAAGAGTTGATCGCTTCATGATTCTGGGATGAACCACCTTATGGGTTATCTTCATTATTAGTAGAGCCAGCCTAAACAACTAGATATATTTTAGATAGTTAACAACATGTGAGACCAACCTGATGGATTTAGTAACTCTCTTGAAAGATGAAGCCAGATGTAGTATTTTATCCACACTGCAGCAGAGTAAAGTAACTACCAATGCCAGTCTGCTCCCAAATGCTTGTCACCATCTTCCTGCACCCTTAAAATTTACCATCCCTTTTGAATAGTCAATAAGACCACACAATAGTTTTGGGAAATAAAATTTGAATTTTTTTTTAATTAAGATACAAAAAAAGTATCACAGTATGGCCAACTATCAAGGCATGACTAAGTATTTTGTACAAGGGACGCCTGTGTTTGTGAGCAGGGCGACAGGGAAGAAGGACTTCGTAAATTTGTGTTTCCTGTCTTATCTGTACTTTTGGGAAGGGACAGGGCTTGTCCCTGAGATAAACCATTCCATTTTGGAATCTTCAGCACAACAGGTCATCACAACAGCACTCACTTCCTAACTTTGGAATGAGTTTGCCACTTCAGGATGGAGTGAAGGTCCTCCTATATGACCTCACACCCCAGTTCTCATCTGAAGATTTACGTCTCTCTCTCCTCAGAGAACAACTCTGTTTTGTTTCAACATTAACCTAAGGGCTGAAGATCTTTCACCAGGAGAAAGAGGGAGCATCTCCCACTTTGATGCCTGCTCTACAAGAGAGGTCACATGGTAACCAAATGACATAGAAAAAAAGTGAAGGATGTGAGGCTGTGATGGGGACAGAGTGGGGCTGGGATGAGCCTTGTTCTGCAGGTTGAGTCAGAGCTGGGCACAGGCTAGTGTCACGTATGCTATAATTTTATCAGTGCTTGATTCCTTGAATATAGTTTGGTATCAAACACATGCAGAGTGTATGGTCATGGTGCTGCTACATCACACAGTCCGGGGTTTGCTTGAAAACAAGAAGATATTTCTCCTCCAGAACACATTAATAAAGCCTGATCAGGTAGCAACTGTCCTGACGGCATGTTTTGTGTGTACATTGAGGGTGAGAAATGAGAAATATCTCCTTGATGCTGCAAGAGAGGGGGTTGGAAGAAAACAGTGAAAATAAGCAGGTGGGAACAGGCTAAGACTTAACCACCCCTTAGCAAGGCTCAGCTGCAGAAATGCTTTTAGGTTAGATCTAAAGCTTTTCTGAGTCAAGAGGAAAGCTACTACTGATGTAAATCAAAATATGTGGGTGAAGATTATTGGAAAGGAAAGTTCTTTATGAAAGAAAAAAAAAAAAAGCAAAAAACCTGCAAATATGTACTTATGCAGTGAGAACCAATTTAAAACCTACAATTTTTCTTCCTAAGAATGATGACTAAAGGAGTAATAGCATTGAGCAGACTTTTAGAAGTTTTAGAAGACAAAACACGGCTGGCCATTAATTTGCTATCATCTTAGAATAGGGAGAAAAAATGTTTCTAATCCTAAACTCTCTCTGTTTTTCTTAGGAAAAGGAAAACTATTTCAGATAAAATAGAAACGACCCTGAAAAGCCATCAGGAACCTGAAATTAAACCAGACTACGTCTGAGTAAGATCTGCAAAAAAAGGTCTACCTTCACTGTCTTGTACTGAACTAAGCAAAGCTGTCAGCACTTAATAAATAATGTTAATAGTAATGCTTCTTTTCATACATCTCTTCACTTCTTGGTGCTGGCTGGGACAGGAAAGAGCAGAGCATTTCCAAATGGAAACAAAGAGCACTAAAAATTACCTTTTAAAAACAAAACCAAAACAAAACAAACCAAACCGAGGCTGCACTGAAATTTTTAGTCCTTCAGTCCAATTTTGAAAACTCATTAGAGGTAGATAATTCAGATAAGATATGAATCCAGATGTTTCTGTGTTTATCTTCAGCAATACTGAGTCCAAAATTATACTAAAAAAAATGGCTAGGCTCCTAAATCTGAATTTAAACATGTAAGAAAATGCCTCAATGGGTAAAAGCATGAACACATGCAGCTTTTCTTGACCTTAATGAGATGTTCAAGGTACTTAACACTTTTGAAAATGAGGCTACAATTCAGCAAAGCATTTCAACATGTGTTTAACATTAAACACATATTTAATCAGATTAAAGCATATACTTAATCACATTCCTGAACCAGAATCAATTTAAACATGTGCTTATGATCTTTGTTAAATAAGGTTCTCACTTAAGTTTCTAAATAAGGCCTTGGCAGCCTAAATTTAGTTTTTGATTTTATAAAATCTTCAGTCTATTTTGAGTGACATAAAAATTTAAGTGAAAGGAAAAACAGTTAACAATCTCATTTATTTTGCTAATCACATTCATCAGTCCTTGACAAAAACTAAGTAACTAAAAATGAGTCACTTAAGGAGAACTAAATATACATTTTTGAAAAATGTAGATCTTTCATATTCCATCCAATTTTGAGTCCTTAGAAGTGTTTTATGTCAGATATTTTGACCTAATCTTATGCAAAATTAGAGATGCAAATGAATTTTGACTATGTTTTCTCTAATTTTCTCCAGAGTATTTCTATTGATAATATTGGCATAATGACTGAAAGGAATTTTTTTCTCTCTCTCTCTCATTTTTCTTCTTTTAGTTTTCCTTTTATTTTCTCTTTGCCTTATTTTTCCTTGTTCTTGTAACAGAACAAACAACATTTTATATCTTTCTGTTAACACCTCTGCATACATTTGAGTTCTCATCAATCTACCAGTTGTGCAATTACATGTGTTAAGACAAAAGCAGTGTTGAATGCCACCATTTTGATTAGGGTAAGAGTGACTCACTGGGACAGCAGCAGTTCAGAGCATGTCTATGCACACATTTGCATGGGTGTTAAGTCAGCCAAAGCAGCATAAAGACACATAAATAAGACTGGAAAGGAAGGGTGAATTTGCAGTTTGTTAGCTCTTAAGACACACACACTATCAGGGAAATATCTTTCCTCTTTTTCCAGTTCAGATTGGACATAAACCAAGTCCTGACTGCTTCACAGTATTTAATATGTGCTTGTTTTCACCCTGTGTTAAAGTGGTCAGTAATTGGAGGTAGGCTGTCTCTTGATGAAAATTAAGATTTATTGGAAAGGAGGTGCTGAGGGGTAAGTGCCCTACCAAGTACTGTCATCATTTGGAAGCTGAACATTAATTTTCTAGCTTATGCCATGATAACTTGAGTGCATGTTCATAGGTTTGGTTCACCTAGAGCAAATCCCTGTGTGGACACACTAATTTCACTTTTAGAGTGGCTTATCTCAGTTTATCGTAAACTTGCTCTGAATCAGCTTATGCTGAACAGAAATAAGATTAATTTAAGATTGAAGTAAAAGGATTAGGTTAAATGCAATTGATGTAAAATCACACCTTCATGTAAGCCGATGTATGCAGATAAAACCCTAGGCCTTGTGTGTTTATTTAAAGTGAGTGTTAGAGAAAACAGAAAAAAGACAATGGGGTAAATGTTTCCAACTGCAGCTGAGAGGATTTTAGTAACAACAAAGAGTTAAAAATAATGCAATTTGAAAAGAACTATTTTGAAATTACCTAATCTCCATGGTTCAGAGCCTCTCCCATTCAGCCACATTAGACAGCAAGACCCTGCAGGCACTTAATAATACTTCTATATAGTAGCACTTTATATCTTCACTGTGCTGTAAAAGCATTAACTAATTAATCTTCACAACAACCATCTGAGGTTGAGAAGTAAGGACTAATATCCCTTTCTTAAAGATAAAGAAGATAAAATAGCAGGCATGTCAAGGGCCCCTGTTCCTGAGCATTTTGTGCTTTGCTTTGCAAATCAAAAGGCTTCTGACACCAAGTATAGAAACACAGACTCCTAGAATGGTTTGGGTTGGAAGGGACCTTGGACATCTTCTAGTTCCAACCCCCCTGCCATGGGTAAGGACACCTCCCACTAGACCAGGTTGCTTCAAGTCACATCCAACCTGGGCTTGAGTGTTTCCAAACGGAGGGCCACAGCTTCTCCAGGCAACCTGTTCCCATGTCTCACCACCATCACAGGAGAGAATTTCGTCCTAATATCTTGTCTAAATCTCCCCTCTTTAAGTTCAAAGCCATTGCTCCTCGTCCTGTCACTCCCTGCCCTTGTAAAACGTCCCTCTCCAACTTTTCCTTCAGATACTGGAAGATCCTCTGAGGTCTCCCTGGAGCCTTCTCTTTTCTAGGCTGAACAACCCCTGCTCTCTCAGCCTGTCTTTGTAGGAGAGCTGCTCTAGCGTTTTGGTCATCTTTGTGGTCCTCCTCTGGACTGGCTCTAACAGGTCCGTCTGGAGCTGGATCTTCCCTCCCTCCCATATGACAGGCTGCTGTTGAAAATCAGGCTTCAAGAGTTATATTTTTCAGACTCCAAGCCAGAAAGTTCCTTCAGTGCATGCTTAACATGAAATGCAAACAGCATGTGGAAGTCAACAGACTCTTGTGAAAAATATCTATGTAGTTCAGTGCTTTGGTGGTAGCTCTAGAGAGCGAGAAGGTCTCCTTTCAGGCTCCTTTTCTCCAGACTAAACAACCCTAGTTTTCTCAGTCACTTCTCATAAGACTTGTGCTCTACACGGTTTGCTAACTCCTTGCCCTTCTTAGAAGCATAGAATAATAGAATCATTAAGGTTGGAAGAGACCTTAAGGATCATCAAGTTCCAATCCCCCTGACATGAACTTGCTCCAGCATGCCAACATCCTTCTCTTGAGGAGGGACCCAACACTGAACACAGGAATCAAGGTGCAGCCTCACCAGTGCCAAGCACAAAGGGATGATCTCTGCCTTTATCCAGCTGACCACACCAGTGCTGGTACAAGCCAGGATGCTGTTGGCTTTCTTGGCCACCTGTGCACACTGCTGGCTCATATTCAGCTGGATGACTACCAGTACCCCCAGGGCCTTTTCCACCAGGCAGATTTC
>NW_009953811.1:5566076-5636798 GCF_000747805.2 Chaetura pelagica
CCCAATCCTTTCTTGATTTCTGTATTTAAAAGTTTCCCTTCCACTGGAAAGGCCCATTTCCCTGTTTGTGTTTAATTTAAGGAGATGGAGCATTCTCTCCACCAGACTACATCTCTCTCAAACTTTACCAGATAGTGCTTCACAAGGTTTTATTAGCTCAGCTTTAAAACTAGCCAAATTGAATATCTGAGCTGTTACGACAGATAAACCTAACTGGTCTTTGATCACCTTAATGCTGGGTGTTTAGTCAAAACTACTTGGTTATGGTTTCTTTCTTGTTCTCCAAGACAGTTAAGCCCGATTGAAGTCACCAGGTGCCAGCAAAATACCTGTCTCACTCTCACCTATAGAGGAGGCACTTTAGATAGCTAGTTTTGACTAAATACCCAAGTTTAAGACAGATAAAATTAGATCAGGCAAATGTGGCTGTAAGTGGGGCATATATGTTTCAGTGTTGCAGGAGGCTAAAGAAAACACTCCTGATAAACTGACACAGTGGTTTCTGGTGTTGCTTCTGGTGAGGGTAAATGGTTAAGTAGTTCCCAATGTCAGCTGGAGTAGAACTGCCATGAAGTCTTGTTCTTCTTGGAAACAGGCACATCTCTGAATTATATCATACAGCTACAATTTAATCTTAATATTTTCCAATTATTGCTCTGTGAACTTCCTAGTATTTTAAAACATATTTCAGATACAAAGTCCTCCTTTTTAACATTAGTTTAATGCAACAGGAACATCTTGTCTAGCAAAATGAAGGTGCCTGAGAAGGAGAGCTCTGATCACGTTCTAGCATGTCAAGTTGAGATTTTGGCTGGCACTAACAAGGGTTGCAAAATTTATTAATTCATTACTTGGGAAATTGTCTCACCCAGTTTCTTCGGGCAGCACCTCACTCATTGCTACACGTTTGGAGAATAAATTAGAGATGTCTCATGGTATTTCAACGTCTTAGTCACTGTTGTTTTGGTGCGGACACTCCTTAGCTTGGGCTTCAGAAAGTGAGAATAAATGAGAGGTGGAGGTATAGAGACTATTCTCATCAAAACCAGAAGAAAATGAAGAAGCAGAAAAATGAACCCTTAAATAAAGGTTTTCCCCATAATTCTGAGGATATAAAAGAAGCTCCATTGCATACTGAAAATATTCGATATGTGATATCCTAAGAGCCCACAATCATTCCAGAAATGTAAAGCAGTTTAGTGCACATGGAATCTGAAGTACATCATCTCTTAAAATACGATATACCTTGGTATTTTAGCATTCTTTTCAATGTAGACCTTAGGTGCAGTGGAGAAAAGTACTGACAGAAAATATATAGGTAGTTAAGAAGACTGAGAAAGCCTCCAAAGAAATGAAGATAAATTTATTTTGTCTGATGTTTTTCTGGTGTGTCTTTTTATACCAGGGTCCAAGAGATCTGAGAACATTTAATCCAAGCAAGTGCCTCTTCCTGAAGGGCTGCAAACATTTTTGATTGTTCATGTCAATTCCTAGCACAGGACAAATACGGTTGTTCCTACCATTTTTATTTCATCCCCATCACTCTTGAGGATATCCCCCAGGGACCAGCCATTCATACTCCACCACAGTTTACTGCAGAGCATATTAACATAAACCACCAACACTTTCATGTTGTTTTAATAAGCCAGGCCACAAAAGGTGGCTCTGTAAGCAGCTGAGATCTCCCTGAAACATTGCTTTGGACCATGAAAAAAGTGGCATGTAGACAGATATAAACAGGACCCACTGCACCAGTTCCAAGTTATTCTCACATGTAAAGTCCAAGTCCTCCCTGACCCCACTCCAGGTTTTTGACTCCAAACATCTGAGATCCTTTACTGTAACTGCAGTTATGAGACTCAGTGTTAAAATAGCCAAGGCAAAATTAGTAGCCTGAGTTACAGAGTTTATCAGACTCCTGTTCTCAGTTCTCCTTTTTCTCTTGCATTTGGCAAATCTGTATTTTTTTCTACATGTTTCCACAACATCAACAGGATTTTGGGAGTCTGTTACCAGACTAATTTGAGTACATGCAGAAATTATGTTCTAACAGTAAAATGAACCGTAACAGGTAAAAGTATTAAAAAAAAAAAAAAAAAAAAAAAAAAAAAAGTTGGCTTTCTGTAGCCAAACAATGGAGTATGTAAATTGGAAAGTTAGACTTAGTCTAAGCCAGTCCATATTAAAAATAAATGAAAAAAAAAAAAACCCAGATATTGCTTATTTAACACGAAAGCAAAAACACTGCTAAAAGGATACTGTAATGGAGTGTAGTTAATTTTATTCTTTTTTTTTTTTTTTTTTTTAAAAAAGTTGGCTTTCTGTAGCCAAACAATGGAGTATGTAAATTGGAAAGTTAGACTTAGTCTAAGCCAGTCCATATTAAAAATAAATGAAAAAAAAAAAAACCCAGATATTGCTTATTTAACACGAAAGCAAAAACACTGCTAAAAGGATACTGTAATGGAGTGTAGTTAATTTTATTCTTTTTTTTTTTTTTTTTTTTTTTTCGAAAGCAAAAACACTGCTAAAAGGATACTGTAATGGAGTGTAGTTAATTTTATTTTTTTTTTTTTTTTTTTTTTTTTTTCCTGGTACCAAAGGACAGGTCAGAATAAATATTAAATCCACAAGAGATTTATTGCTTCCTTGGAAAATCAAAATGCCATGAATCAACCTGAACTTTAGACGTTCCACTTGTTTTGTTTCCTTGGAAGCCTGACTGTATCTGTGGAGAATTTAATCACGACTCACAAAAAAATCTATTTAGCACTATGACAGCTAATTGTGCTTAATAGATGGATTTAACCAGCTTTGAAACTGGTGAGATCTGAGAACATTCTTAAGCAAGGTGAAGAAATGAGAGCTAAGCTCAGAATGCAACTGAGCTTGGTCTAAACTGACTTGAAGACACAGTCAATACCATGCAAGTGACTCAGACTTCACCAACATGTTAAACACAGCCAATATTTGTAATGGAGACTGCCCCACCTGCCCAGCCTTTGCTAGTATTGCAGATAATTATATGCCATCAATATTACCACCCTCTTCTTCTGGTATCTCTTGCTTCATCTGCTCTTTCTGTCTGTTGCCATCACTAATTTAAATTTTGCTTAGATGCTATTGGAATCTAGGTTGGGTTTGTGTTGAATTCCCCAGCATTTAATACAAGATTTCATTGTTAACCTGTTTGGACCTAAAGTCAGGAGATTTGGGCAATATTTCCCCTTGAGTACTACCTGCCTGAATGATGAGTATTAATCATTTTAAACCTGGTTTTGGTGTTGTTTGGTTGAGGGTTTTTGCTCCGTGAAAAATCCACAGCCTTTTGTCAGAGGTCTGTTCAGCACATAACTCATTAGATGTTCTTCAGCTCCAGATTCAGATGCCTGAATTTAGAGGTATAATTAGGTGAACATAAACTTGACTTCCTTGCCCACACAGGCATGTAATGCCAGTTGAGACTCCGTGGCATCCTGAGACAGGTTTGAAGGCTTGAAAATTTGACCCAGGACTTATAGGACACCCTCAGGCCCTCTCAGGCCTTTCCTGATTCCCTAGGGTATTGCAAATGCCCATGGTTAGACGGCTGGGTCACATGCTTACACGTGGTCAGTTTAATCACTCTCATACAGACCAAAACAGGAGTTTAAACACCAATGGATATAGATACCTGAACGGAGATACCTAACTTGGGTATCTGAGCCTGGAATCAAGATATTCTTCATCTGGACTTATTTCTATCACTGAAATAAAAATGCCTTGAGATATGAAGGGTAGCCAACCTGATCTTCCCACTCCAGCTCACTAACGTAATGGTCTGAGGGTCAGTCAGGTGATGGCCTCCCCCAGATCCATTCATGTGTCTTCCCTTTGTCTGCCATCCACCTTGAATACCCTTAGGCATCCCAAATAACAGTAGATATCCGTGTTTAGGCAACAGCATTGTGCTCCCTCTGTCTTCAAGGTCCAGCTGTCACACTGCAGATTTCACTGCAGCCTTTCCTGTCCCTCTCCCTTCCCCATCTTTTCCATATGCGCTATCAGCCTATACAACATGGGTCCTTGTTTTGACACCACAAGGCTGGTCAGCTGTCCAGACCCTAGGTAAGACTCATGTAGCCTTTTGATTATGCTGCAAGTGAGTGTTCAACAAATTGGGTTTGGTAGGAAGAGGCTGGATCTTTGATTCTCTTTATCAGAGGCAGTGTGTTTCATTCCCTGCAAGCCTGATGAGATTCCCTCAATAATCTCACTGTTGTATCTTGTTATACAGAAATGAATCATGTTTAGGAACAGATTTATTTGCAGGTGGAGTGAATAAGGAGGAAGGGAGAACTGGGAGATAATTAGTTTTTCTAACTGACAGCTCTTACTCACCCACCAAAACATTGATCCCACTCATGTTCCTAGCCCACTGCAGCACCAAAGCTATCAGTGCCCTGGGACAGATGCAAGGAGTGAGGAGACAGCTCCTTACACAATAAACATAAAGGATCTGTCAGGGGACCTTGAAGTTCAACAACTTTCCAGCTGATGCCTTGGCCATCTCTTCTCGACCTGAATCTCCCTCTTTTCTACATATTCCATTTTCTGATTGTGAATCATGTCAAACCAGTTCAGGGTTAACAAACTGATTATGAAATAATTATTAGCAAGAACTGGAACTAAATAGGAACGATTTCAGTTGCAGCTAAATACAAACTAGAATGGAACTGAAGAATCCTTTGCTAAACTCTCTGGGGGCAGGGTTTACCCCTTGCAACTGCAATGCAAAGTCATGTAAAAATTGGCATTCCAGGTGGGTCCACGTTGCAAGTAATGGTAAAAATGAGAAAAAAAAATATGTTGATGTTGTTGATTTAATAATAATAATGATGATGCTAATAATAATAAATTTTTAAAGACCTACTACCTGAAAGTACAGAGCATAACATTTAGGTATCATTTTTCTTTTTTAATGTAATTCAGCATTATTATAATTACTATTGACTTCTTGGTTATCCGTCAGCACATGGTGGGTGGAAATAACTTGGGGTGTGACTGATGGAGCTAGTTGTACTTTTTTTTTCTTTCCTGCTGAATTTCTGGATGTGTATGCTTTTCCACACAGATGGCACCTTTGGCAACAGCCTGCCTGGCAGGATTTCAGGGCACCATTAATCTATCAAAGCAATGCTAATGAAGTTGGACTCTTAACAGTTTACTCACCATCTGCTTCTAACCGTCATCTTTCTCCGTGCTATCCTTAATGCTTCCCTCGTGGAGGATAGGAACTCTGAACAACACTGATTAATGTTCTTAGCCTGGTGCAGCTACTGCCTTCCTGTGACACTTTTGCTGAAAAACAGTGTTAAATCGTCAAAACCAGAGCCATTAAAAAAATTCACAGAAGCCGAAGGGCATGTTTTACACCGTCATTTCCTAATTTTACCTCACCCTGCAGGCACTTAGATTTCCATCATTTTCTACCTTTCTAGACTAGTTTACTTAACAAAAGTTATTAAATTCAGAATAATCATTAATGTTTTTTGTAATCTGCATTAAATGTTTCTGGATTTACTGTAGACCTGAAAAAAGGTTTGGGGCTTGTTTGCCTAAACCAATTGCCTGTTTTTTCCAGTGATATAAATTGGTCTAAATAAAAATTTTGACTGTCAAGAAACCTCAGCTCACATTACCAGCAGTTACCACAGGTATAATTCTTCCAGTAAAATGCCTTGCACTTCTGCAACAGTCTCATATTGTCAAGGTGCTCCACACCTATTCTCATTCTATCGTGGACTGGATTTGCAAACTGGGTGGTTTCCCTGCTTATCTGGCCTGCAGGACCTAAGCCAGAAACATTCTCAGAGTGCAGAGAAACACATCCAAGAAACTGAGATTTATAGCCCTCCTGCTGACTCTCTTTTTATTCAAAAGTCTCGTGGCTTCATCTGGAATGGGGCAGTCCCAGGTGCAAGTTTCACTTGTTCCTGAGGGGATTTGAAACCACATTTCTATTTTTCTACCTCCCAGGAGAATACCCTAACCAGCAAGAGATAGTCCAGAAGATTGTGGGTCTAACAATCATTTCCAGTTAATCTGTTCCACTTTAATTAAATATTCATTGTGCTTATGGAGAGATAATAACTCGAGATATAGGTAGGTTGGGAAAACTTGGGTTCTAATCCCACATCTAGCAGATATACTCAGCATGATACACTGAGTTTGTGAAACTAATTGCAGGAGATGCATGCGATACTTGGTGAGTTTGCCTAGGAAGAACATAGACTCTCTTTGAAGACGCATAAACCAGACAGCAGCCAAAGTTGAACAGTGCAGCAATGAGTACTGTAGTGTTCAAGTCTTTCTGCCTCTCCAGTGTCTAATACATCACTGCCTGAATTATTTCCTTTTAATTTGAAAAAGGAAATAATAACAATTCTCCAGTGTCGTAACTGTAGATACGTGGTGGTTTGTTAATAACAATTGCTGCATATGGGCTAAGCAACTTAGGACAGTGAGTGAAACCATTAATTATGTCTGCTGCAACATTTATAAGATTAGTCAATGACATGCAATTTATGTGATTATCAATAAGGTGGTGAAGAAAATGGTAGATTTGAGCTTAATTTATTGTCACCATCAAAGCAGAGCAAAGCAAGGGCTTGGCAATGTGTATGGAAACATTTGAGGCACAGAAAAAAATGTTTACAATCAAGCATAGATTAGGAAAGAAAGAGGATAAACAAACATGAGGGATGTGATAGAGATCATGAAATCGGTTGTTCCCAATTACCCCGCTTCATATTACATGAATAATGAAACATCCTATGGAACTGGATGGCAAGACATTCAGAAAGGATAAAGAGAAGACATTTTTTCACAATGGATAATTGACCTGTGGAACTGATTGTCACATGATAGCTGCAAGTCCAAGAGCTTAGCAGGTTTTAAAAAGGATTAAACATGTATAGGAATAATTAGTTCATCTATTATTAAGCAAGATAAGTTTTATTAGCCACTGGTTACATTAAACAAGATAAAGACCTCGTAGGAAACTTTAATTCTCACCCAGTAAGAAGTTCACAAATCTCAACTTTCAATGGTAGTTTAAAAAATAAATATTTTTCTATTTTTGTTCTATGCAACATTTTGAATTTTTGTTAAAAAAAAAAGAAAAAAAAGAAAAAAAAAAGAAGCAAATCAGTGTGCCTCTGCCTGCTCTTGTCTAATATAACTAGCAAATTGTGTGATTTCATCTTGTCTTAAAGATGGATTAGCACTGGCATGTCCCGGCTAATAACTGGTATATGCACTGAAGTAACTCCTGTGAGATGAAATGGATAGCAAGGTTTTTCTGCAGAAAACTACAGAGAAGATTCAGACATCTTCACACAGTGTTCATAACTTAAACTAAGTTTCTAGAAGATCCTCTATCCTAAGAAGATCATATCCTATATACTTTTAGGGTGGATGTATGTCATGCATTCTAGAATGACAGTGCTCATCAGAGAATTTAAACTATGTGCAATCAACCAACTTTCTCCCTTATTTTTTTTGAAAGTATTCCTTGTTCTAGGCCCAGGTTCCATCCTGTGCTTGGAATTTACAAGATGTACCTACAACAAAGTACTCCTCCTCTAGCTTTCTAGACAATGAGTGAAGAGAGGTAAAACATCCAGATGATAGTGTGAAGAATCATGGGTTGACAGAGAAATTTAGGTCAGAAGGGACTTTTGGAGGTCATCAGGTCACTGCAGTGCTATCAGTGCAATTAGGTTGGACTTTGTAGGCCTTTTTAACATCTGAATCACTCTCTCTTCCTATAGAAGACTCTGTAGTGACAACAGAAGAAACCCACGAGAAGCCTAAATGAACATCTCAATGTAAATGGGCCAAATCCTGGCCACTGCATTAAACTTCTCAGATTTGCTCCTTCTCTCCTTCATATCATATCCTTTCCATACTCCATGCTCACCCAACCAAATGTATCATAGCCCCTCAGCTGGGATCATTACAGCAAAAGAAGTGCCGTGTACTGAAATGGCTGCCATCTGTGATACCCTTGCTCTTGTGTTAACCCTTGTGTTACCCCTGCTAACTCTGCAAATATATTTCAGCTCATTCCTGAAATGTACTTTGTCCCTTGCCTTTCTTTTGTCTCCTCGTGTCACTCAGCTGGTCATACTTTTACCTCCCTTTATCTGACAGTGACTATTGCTCATAGCTGTGGCATATTACTGAAATATGCAAAACAGGTTTGGAAACAATCCATACCATAGATATTCCTTACAAGAAACCAATATTTTTTCCATGCTATCCCTAGCAAAGGAACATTTTTTCCACCGTTTTTTCTACTAGGCAGTACCTTGCCCAGAGCTCCATGCTAAAGTGGTGAGATTGCTAACTTGCTTAAATTTAACACAGGTGTCTCAACACTAAAGTGTAGACTCACCTTATATACACTTCTTGATGGCAATCCTGTCAACCATTCATGAAAAAAAAAAAAAAAAAAAAAAGAATCCAGTTCCAAGAATGCATGAGATTGACATCAAATTATTTCCTTCATTTGGCTTTTGATTATTGTGCCCTTCAGGGTATTCAGGTACAGGCACATCATTAAGCTTCATTTCATTTGTCCTGTATTAATAATTTTTATGGTAGTCAAGTATGCAATAGATTATTGGAGTACTGCATGTTTTTTAATATATTTATCTTCACATCACTCCTATGAGTTAATCGAGCACACTCATTCCCAGTTCACAGACTGGGAACTGAAGTACAAAAAGGAAAAACAGCTCAGTGAGGGATCACGTCCATGGAAGCGCAAGGACTTGAAAAATCCAACCCACCCATCTCTTCAGGGATTCACACTTTCTACTGGAAATACTGAAATGCGAGTGTCATCCACAATCACATGCTTCCAGGAGCTGACTTTAAGGTAAAACATAAACCACAATGAAAATTCTCCACAAAACCTAAGAAGTTACAGCACAGTATTAGACAAAGACACTCTTTGTCTTCGGTATTATTTTTGGCCTAACTTAGTATTTCAGTTTAAGAACTGTATGCAGCATACCTGTCCCCAAGACATCAACAGTGAATGGGAGACCTTGCTTTAAAAAATGCCTCTGTGTTTTAAGGGGTTGCTCTTTCCCCACTCCCTTCACTGGCAATTAATTTTCCCAGAGATGTAGCTCTTCCTTTATCTGTACTGCTTTATCCCAGAGAACAACAACACCTACCACATTCCTTACCATCACTTTCCCATTCCAGTTTCTGGGTGTTTTCATATTTGTTTGTTTGTTTGTTCGTTTGTGTCATGGTTTGGACCCAACACGACAACAAAGGAGCAGGCCCACGGCCACTCACTCAACTACCCCCATACACACACTCTGGGATCAGGAGGACAAATCTCATGGGTCAAGACAAAGGACAAGGAGGGTTCTTCACTGATTAAGGTCCAAATCACTTTGTTCCCGGTTTCTCTCCCTCCTTCCCCCCAGAAGCACAGGGGGATGGGGATGGAGTTTAGAGTCAGTTCACAGGCTGCTGGTTCCTGCTGCTCCTTCCTCCTCAGGAAGAAGAATTCCTTACAGGCCTTCCCTGCTTCCCCACGGGGTCCCTCCCATGGCAGAGAGTCCTCCATGAACCTCTCCTTCATGAGTCCTTCCCACCAGGCCCGGAGCTGCTCCAGCCTGGGCTTCCCACAGAGTCACAGCTGCTTCGGGAACAAACTCCCCTGGCACTGGGGTCTTCCAAAGCTGTGCAATCAGAGTCCACAGGCAACAAATCCTCTGGCCACAAAATCCAAGTCCAGTGGCCAAGTTCACCCCTCCTGGTGCCTTCAGGGAATGTTCCACCACGTTCCTCCGTGAGTGCAGGGGCACAGCTGTCATCTCACCTTGGGTTGCAGGGAAACTTCTGCTCGGGCACCTCCTTGCACTTCTTCCTCATCAACCACCAGCACTGCTCTGCTTCTCCAGCTCAGCTCTTCTTTTTCTTCTACCTACTAACTGGTCACTCTGATCAGCTCTCATCTCAGTTCTTTCGTATGTTAATTGCTGAGGTCCATCTCTCTCCCTCTAATGGCTCCTTGGCTGGTTTTGTAGCAGGGCGAGCTTCTCAGCTTCTTACAGGAGGCACTCCTGGGGCCCTTCCCCAGCTACCAAAAAACCCACCTAAACAAACTAGAACAGTTTGTTTTCCTGTATGTATTTTTGTTGTTGTGTTGGTTTAATTCAGTCTGCTCTGGGTTATTCCCTCAAGCTCTGGAAAGATCAGTCATGCACTAGAGGATGTGTGAGCAAACTGGACAGATTAAGGAGCAGTAGGTTTAGGTTAAATAACAATATATTCCTGAAACACCTGTTAGAGTGCTCCAAAACATTTCACTCACAGCAGCTTGCTATAACACATAGAGACCTTTTAAGACACCTGCTTACCTGAAAAGTTCCTGATGCTCATTCTGTAATGTGTCTAAATAATAACCAGCTCTCTGCAATGTTAAACTTTATCTCGAAATGCTTCAACAATGATGTACAATACTAAAGGAAAAAAGAAAAGCACAACAACAACTAAAAAGCCTGAATTCTGTCTTTTAGTTTTAATTTATTTGTTAGTATAGATGGGTTGTGGATAGGTGGGTTAATCTTGAGATATCTTCAGGCAGCTGGTAATACCAATTTAGCATGGCTCTGTCTGCACTTTATCTCAGCTGAGATTCTAAATTAAACATGCATTTAAAAATAATGGCATCTGAAAAGGGTGTCTCATTCAATTTTAGCCGGCTGCAGCATTTTGTTATGTTTGCATGTTACTCTGTAAATGTTTGTGTTTCTTATCCTGATTGCAGATGCAATTTTACAGCCTGTTTATTGATTTTAAAACTTTAGAATACCATTGACATCAGACGTAAGGCACCTCATTTCTCTGGCAAGAGATTGCAGAAAGAATTTTAGATCTGATTAATTTGGTCTTGTGTTGCTTTCCCACTTGAACTTGTAATAGGAATTCTACATATTCATTGTACTGTTTGTATTTGAAAATCCAATGCATCACACTGGTGTATGTAACACATGCAAGATTTTTTTTGTTGTTTCTTATTCATTTTAGTTATCTTGTATAAACAGTTTGAAATAAATAAGTGTACACATGAAAATAGATAAGAATTCACAAGGTTCTTTTAAAGAATCACACAACTAAATATGTATTTCTTACTGTAAATAGCAAATCCAAATAATAGTGCATTTTTTATATTCAGTCATGACCACAGGAGTTAGGTCAATTAAAATTTTGCCTGAGTAGAGTTCATGATTTGACCTACGAATTAGCATAATATTCAGCACTAGCAGCATTAAAAAAAAAACAACAAAAAAACCCCAACAAAACAACTTCTTCAAGGACACCTCTCAAGCTGAAGTCTAAGCCAAGAATAACAACTGATTTAGACTTCACAGCAATCGTGTGGACTAAGAATCATGCCACTGTACAGAGAAGAAAGCTAAAGCCCCATAGCTAAAAGACTCCTTAGACAACACCTACAAAATCATTGTTACTCTTGACTGAAGAAAGAATTCACAAATGGTTTAAAGGGGCCACAAAAGCAGCAAACAACACATCATGGCCAAGAAAATTGGTCCAATGTTAAGTTGTCATTGAAGGGTATTCGATATGATGCGTGACAAATAAATATGCCTCTGGAAAACTTTTATGTTACATTAATCCCATTATTCTCCAAACCACAGCTTGGACTGCAGTAATTTTATAGACATTTCCAGCTGGAAATCCATGGGGGGAGGGAGTGTCTGTTAGGCGCAAGATCTATTGGCTACCTAATGCTAGACAAGTTCTCCTATGGCTGAATACAGCTTTTTTCTTAGTTCAGTGCTTATCCCCTGGGAATATCATTACCGGAAAAATACAATGGATTAAATCCTTTTCCAACTTTCCTTAGACAGAAATGACAGATTTTTAAGAGATTTATTGTCACCCTACACAACTTGGCCAACTGCATTCTATCAGGACAAGAAAAATGTAAATGATTTTCAAGAATGAGCTCCATTCAAAGATTGACAATATTTTTAATTAGCATTATTCTAGAAATATTTAAACTCATTATATTGAAGCATAACAGCAGTGATAGGTTGCTCATTATGAAAATTAAACCTTTCTATAGGAAGAAGGGAAAACAAGGCAGATTCTACATCTGCTAAAACTTGGTATCTGTAAAACTTAGAAATAACTTTCACCTTATATCTGAGACCAATCATAAGTTCTACATAGTCATTCCAGAATTTAGTCTAAAAGACCCTGACATTTCTAAGAAAAATGAACATTTCCCTTATTACTCTATAAAGTGAGTGTCCTTTCTTTGATTATAGCCAAGAGGTAAGATTCTATCTTAACTGGGTCTTAGAAAACTGAAAATTACTGTATTGAGCAGTAATCCAATCTGCTTTTCAAAAATGAGGTAACCCATGGTTTGATCATTTTAAGATGTGTTTTGAAAATTGCTTATCTGATGAAATCCCTGTCCAGTGAGCCTTCCATAAAACCCAGTTGCACAGCAGAAAAGCTGCAGCTATCAGCTGTGAGCAAAGAGACATGTAAGAATTAGGATGTCTTTCCAACATCTAGGTTTGCAACTTGATCTAGCACCAAGCACATGGCCATATGTTGATTTTCTAGCAGTTACTTTCTTAAGTGACAGATTTAATGAAGGGTGTAAAATAATCATAGAATCACAGAATATTAGGGGTTGGGAGGGACCTCCAAAGATCTTTGAGTCCAACCCCCCTGCCAGAGCAGGACCAAAAAACCACACACAACTAGGGCAGATCACTCAGAAAAGCATCCAGACAGGTCTTGAAAGTCTTCATAGAAGGAGACTCCACAACCTCTCTGGGCAGCCTCTTCCAGTGCTCTGTAACCCTCACAGTAAAGAAGTTCTTCCTCATGTTGAGGTGGAACTTCCTGTGCTTGAGTTCAAGTGCATTGCCCCTCATCCTATCACAAGGCACAAGTGAAAAGAACTTGTCCCTGCCTTCTTGATGCCCAGCCCTCATGTATTTATAGACATTAACTAGATCCCTCCTCAGTCTTCTCCTCTTGAGACTGAAATAATATCTCAGGGATAGCTGGAAGCCAGTATTCTCATTTTATCAACAGTTTCTGTTTCCAGAAGTACTCACGTATCACCTTTATCTTGAGAAAAGATGGCCCTTTTGAGCCACCTCAGACAATCATCAGGCTGTACACAAGAAGGGCAAGTGAGGTACTACCAAGACAACTACAGGACAACTGACTTCAGAAAGAAAGCAGGAAGTGTAACAGAAGGTCACGGGAAAGAATAAAATCATAAATAGATGTGAGAATAGTATCCTGGTACTGAAAACTAAACCTAAGCTAAGAACTTTCTTGGATAATGCTCTGGAAAGAGTAGAGCAGTAAGCAGAGGAACCCTCCATAATCTGGGGTGTCTCTTAGGACTTAGAGAAAGACACACCAGCAGAAAGATGGAAAATGTGGGTTGAGGTGACCTAAGGTCAAAACCCATGGTCAAAACAGATCCAAGTCACAATCAAACAAATGGTTGTGGAGTTTCCATCTTTGGAGATACTCAAAACTCAACTGGACAGAGCCCTCAGCAATCTGCTTTAATTTATCCCACTAAGCACAAAGTTGGATGTGGTGATTTGCAGAGGCCCTTTCCTACCTCAGCCACCTTGTGATTATGTGATTGACTTGATAACAAAATATGTGCTATTCATGTTTGGTTTCCCATCAAAGCCATTCTCCACACTGAAGATCTGCATTCCCTTTGGACTGGGACATCTGCTTGCCTTTAATTTTATGGCCAGGAGGTGTCAAGAAGCTCTGGCAGCAAAATTTGTGTAGAAATACATTTTACATGTTGAAAGGTCTGGATTTTGGTCAAGATATTCCACCAGCAAGCTTGGCTTCATTCTGCTTTGTGGATTTAAAATGGCATAAGTGACACCAGTAGATAAGCATCAGGCCTGGAATGTTTCCAAATAATCTGATAGCTATAATGAGAATGCAGCATAAACCAAACCTCCTCCTGATGTAACTTCATTGAACCCAGTATGATACGTAATACAGACACAATCCTGTTGGGAGAACCTTCATGTAACTTAACATTGCTGACACTAGGAATTAAAAGAAATGAGTCATTCACTTCAGAGCTCCCCCATCATCGTCACAGACTATGAGTCTTTGAAGATGGCCTAGGACATGACCCCCCAAAATGCTCATATTCTCTAATAATAGTCTAATCTTCAAATAAGACACAAAATAACGTCATTGTTATGATGTATTTGCAGACCTGGTGTTCAAACATCAGATCATTTCAAAAAGGAGATACTGCTACATTCCACATGATGGCAGGAGATCTGTTCTTCTTATTGCAAAACCAGAGCTTAGAGTTTGAGATTGTCCTATTAAATATAGCAAGATAAGCAATCTCCCCTATTCTCCAAGCTGTTTTATAATAACATGTTCTCAAGACATACTCAAAAGGGACAGTTCTTCTTTCTATATTAAAAAAAACAAACATGCTGAAGTAGTTTTGCAAAGTTTACCTAAATGATAAAATAAATGCCTTGTAAAATAATGCATGCTAGTAAACTGGTATTTCAGTTGTTCATTATTAGATTAATGCACCATAGATTTTTTTATAATGCAGATTCTGTTCTTTATACTTCTTTTTTTTTTTTTTGGGGGGGGGGGGTTTAGCAGAAAGTAATTTTCAGGTACAATTGAATTTGACTGATTTTAGACTTTTTTTAATACAAGTCTTTTCTGCTTACATTTTCCAATATAAGAAATACTAGAAACCTTAGGACTGTAAATTCCTGGAGGCTAGGGGGCTTCAGTCTGTCTTTTCTGGAGTGCTTTTGGAGCACGTTAATTGAAAAATCAGACATGGGATTTGTTGCAAATATATAACAAAGATGTTCTAAGTCCAAGTGTTTGGAAGGCAGCAGAACACAAGGAAATGTTTTTTAAAAACCCTGGTTCAAATTGTTTATCTTTCACTGTCTTCGGTTTATGTTACTACTTCATTTTATTCTCTACTAGCCATTTGTTATTTGCATAAATGTAAAATCAAAAAGGAAATAAAACCTAAATTTACGCTTCATTTTTTACTCTTATATTGAGACAAACAGAGCAGGATAAAATCTCACATGATTTCTTGTTTTTCTCTTGTATGAAGCTCATCTTTAAGCAATATACATGAATCATTAAATATTATGCAAGAGTATGTTCTGCTAAAACGTGCACCAAGTTCATCCAGTATTTTTCTCTATCAGGGAGTGCCCAATTCTTTTGGCAAGTTACTCTTTATTAATTTGATTTCAGGGCCAAAAGACTATCATAGTACAATATCCTGGTGTCACTTCAGGCTTCCAGTACCTGCATTGTCCTGTTTTCAAGGCTTTTTATGACACAAGAAAATTAAATGATGGGCAGGCATTGGCAGAATTTATGTAAGCACTAAGACACTGAAGAGACACGTTAAATACATTAATGCTATTTTTTTAATGTATTAAATTGATTTTTACGGACTCTTTTTTTTTTTTTTTTTTCTGTCTCAAAGCTCAACCCTGTATGTGGCTGAGCTGAATCAGTGGGTGTTGTTTGCAGGACAGAGATGTTGGTGCTTCTCCAGAGCCTTCTGACTCAATGGGGGAGAAGAGCAACTTTGCATCAAGTGTCCAGATGAAACACCCAGAATTCATGTCAGCAGCAATTTGAAGAGGAGTCACCTTTCCACTGGGCACAGAAAGCCAGGAGACAGACCCCAACTTGGGAACTACATGGGGCTGCATGTTGGTCAGGACCTCATTCCCTATGGTGTCCCCAGTTTTTAAGCTATGGAAATCAATGCAGTCCCGGGGGTTATTTGGTATTTGGGAAAACATGGAGCCAAAGCTAAAAATTTAACTTCAATATCTCTAAATCTATCCTTTAACAAACAACAAAAAGAAGACAACAAAAAAAACAACAAAAGAAGAGATATTCTCCTTTGGTTTTATAATGTAGCCAGCAGAGAGTGAAGCAGCTGCTTAAAGTCTAAGTCCATTAAAGGCTGGAACCTCCTTGTTAATAAACCTTTCTATTTGTGTATTTGACTCGTACTTGATCATTTTAACTACATTTTAGCATTTTAGCATTGTTAGCTCTGGGAAGACAACTCAGCTTTTGGCTCAGAGATCAGGAACAGAACAGGATAATTTTCAATTATAATCTCTCTCCTATTGATGATGAATGATACTCAAGAAAGAAAACAAAAAAACAGAGCATGATAACCTAGTTTTAACTTGTAACCTAAACAGATGTGATCTGTGAACTTTGAGACTTAATATCAATGGAATGCTAAATTATTATTTTACAATGCTTTCTGAAGAGAATTTCCCTGAATGGGTGCTGATGACAGTTAAACAAACAAACAAACATTTTTGCACTGAGGAGGGCTTAAAATGCAGTAACAGCCAGTCAAGCAACTTTCACTTTGTAACTCTTCCTTGTTTGGTGCTCTGTAGCTTGCTTTTGGCACACCTTTGAATTTGGACAAAAAAACAGAGTGATTACTTTCATTTTAGTTTCCAGTCTCCTGTATGTCCCAGCACTCATGAGCTACTACAAAATTTCTGTGATTAACTTGCAAACACTTGAGGGAAATATTTATTTCTGAGCTTCACTTGTCATCTCATCTCCTTTTATATATATATTAACTTGATTTTGCTTTTGAAAAATCAAACCAAAATACTCCCCAGCAAACCCCAGAATTTGAAGCAAAAGTAGACCCAGCAATTCCCCTTTAATAAAAGTGAGAGTTCATTTTGAAGACACTGAAGAAGCTGTTTCTTCTTTCAGTATAAATGTGAACTCAGAAATCCACAAATCAAAATGCTTATCTTGTGTTGGTGCCAGAACATAACGCATGACTCCTTGGTAGATGAATGTCTACCCATAGAATGCATTATTAGTCTATTTAGCTTCATGTGCTGTGCTGACTTACTTTAACTTACTCTTAATAATGCACAGCACTGGAGCAATATTGACTCATATACTCATTTCTCATGTACTATGAGGCATTAATAATGCATTGCAATTTTTCCTCCCGAGTAAAGATATGGTTAAATCAAATGGATCCTAATGTGAACATCAACAAATGAAACAAATTGGCCCTTGTATGAGCAAAAATATGTTTTAAAAGAAAGATATTTCATTTTGCTTTTCCTGATAAATGTTTCTTTAAATACACTTGCTATTTTTGTGGTAGGCATGGTGAGGCTTCTGATTTTGTTAGGTTTTAGTATAACATTTAACAGCATTTTTTTCTTACCTGCCTCTAGAAAAAAAAGAGTCTGTTGAAGATGCTTTAAAAAGAATTTATAATTGCCCCAGAAAGAAAAACTTCCTAAAATCTGTTTAAAATAAATATTGTTAAAATGGAACTATTTCACAAATGGGAGTAGATTCTGAAACAGTAAAAGCAAAAATCAGTGTAATTCATGAAATTTAACAAATTACTCCAACGAATTTGATGTGTCCTGAGGGTAATGAGACTCTCAATGAGTCTGATGAGGGAAAATAAAGAAGACACCAATGAATATTATTGTGAAGATTTAACTATTGTTCATAGAATCATAGAATGGTTTGGGTTGGATGGGACCTTGAAGATCCCTTCTCGTGTTCTTATTTGTGACTAACTACAGGACAAATATTTTCCTATATTGAAATCTTGCGTGTGAGCTTGAACATTTTGGTGAATCACTGTAAAAAAAATTCCCTGTCCCTTGCAATATTGCTTTTCACTGCTATTATATCCTAGGATGAACTAACTGATTCTGGTTGATGATTGGACACATTGCTGTGCTGGAATGCAAGAAATCATATTTTCTTCTTTCCCTCTGTGTCAGGGTAACTTGTCAGGGTAACAGAAATGTGAGGCATCAGTCCCTGGGCATATAAAGCCAAATTCAGACTTATAATTTTAACTCATGATTTTTTTTTATTTCAAAACTGGCTGATCTTGTTTTCAAGAAATACTCTGTAAATACCTTTAGCTGCTCCACTTGCACTATGAAACTGAGACTATATTATATGCATATATTTTATATATTAACATATCACTATATTAGTATCCTTAGCTCCAATCCTTTTATTATTTCTATAATTCTGAAGCATGATTAGCTCAGGTGAAACAGCAGTGTTACATTATTTTCAAATAAGGGTGCACGAGATAATAATCAACTCAAATACTCTAAATTAATATTGACTTATTTTAAAATATTGATTGCTTTATATAACTCATTAAAGTATATGACAGCTCTGCTGTACTGAAATAATCAGCAAGCTCTGTTAAGTGTTAATAATGTGGTCTTTTTTTTTTCTTTTTTTAAATAAAAGAAACCTTCCTCAAATTTTAAGCTTTAAGCCTTGGTTAATACTTCAATTTGCTGTGGAGTTTCAAGAAAATTAGTTAATTAGTTTTTCAGAGATATAACCAGTTGGATATTTGCTTTCAAAAATGTTTGTACATGTAATACCATGGCTTTCTATCTTCACCAGTTTAAAAAGCCAAAACCAGCAAAAATATATTTTTTCAAATACCAGAATTATTTTTTCTTCCTGGAATATGGGAATATTTTGTAAATACGCAACAAGGAAGTAACATTTCTAGTATTATGTACATATGAAACTTTTCAAATAAAGGAAAAAGACTGACAATTTCCTCTGGCATAGAACAGAGAAGTGTTTGGGAAAGATTTTAAAGATTTATTTTTATTTTTATTTTTTTTAACCTACCTTTTGGTATTTTCCTGCACTTATTTTTAAGGGCATAAAAAAAATATTTTGATTATTTTTAGGGATTTCCAAAGGCAAGAACTGGCACTGTGCACTTGCACATCCTTGCCAAATGTGGTGGTGACCTGTGTAACTGGAAGGTAAGCAGCCAAATCACAGGAAGAAAAGGTTGAGTGAGCATGCTAGAAATCCTACATGGCATTTTCACCACCTCTACAATAACTTTTTTTTCTTTCTTCCTTCTTTTTTTTTTTTTTTCCCATCCCCAAAAGCACTCTGGTTTTACCCTTATGGCTGTGCTGGGAGCAAAGGCAATGAAACAACAAGACTCTGTGACACAGTCTCTTCCTTCATGAGACATGGTATTGCCCCCTTCTAGATCTGAGTGGAAAAAACTTGGGAAACACCAGCTCCTAGACATGAACTTAAATGCTCATTAAGTATGATCTATCAGTGGACAGTGGGAACCCATAAATTCAGTTTATTCAGTTATGACTTTTTTTTCCCAGCCACTAGGAGACAGGGTCATTTTGAGGCATACCCATGGTGTCTGAAAGTCTACGTGGTCTCAGTTTCTTACTCCTGTGCAGTAAATAGAATATTGAACACAGAGATTGAAAAGTCCATAAATGAAAGGCTAAGAGCTACCAGCAGTATGTTTCCACCCTGCCACATAGTCCTCTGCTGCACTGGCACATCCCTTAAGTAGGCAGTGCTCAGCAGCCTCCTCAAGACTGGGTGCTGTTCTTCTCATGCCCCATCTCCTTAGCCAAACAGTGGACTCAAAAGACAATAAAAGTAGGTGAAGGTCATTGGGACTCTGGGAAGGGCAGTTGTGGGTGACTAACTGCATGGGGTATGGGGGTGGTCCCAATAGGAGAGGGTTTTTCAGGGCAGAAGAGGTGGCTCATATGAAGACTTAGGTCATCTTCCAGCCTCCCGGGAAAACTATTCTTGGCTTCACATTAAGTGTGGGGTATAGTCATATATCCTATAGGATACTTTTAGCTGTACGTGCTCACAGCAGAGTGTACTTACACAAAGATCCTCTCCATAATGTCATGTGAAAAATATTGGGAAATTATTTTTTCCTTTTTTATTCCAAAGCAGAAGTCTTCACTTCCTGTCTCTTTTCTAAAAAGCTATTGAAAGGCTTATGCTTAGTGAATCTGTTCTGGTTTTAGAAAACTACATCACTTTGTGAGTCAGAGCAGGGACTCAAAAAAGATTCTTCTCAGTTTATTGTTGTGAACAGCATGTGACTGGCATCCTCTTTGCCCTACACCATCCTCCCTTAGACTAATAATTCCTTGGACAAAAATAACTTCTCAGAAAATAAAATTTAAAAAGATGCACATACATGAGTTGGCACTTTTTGTGCAGTAAAACATCGCCTTGAAAAAATTCCTGAGGAGCTCCCCCTACAGATGCAAATACTCTCAGTGCATGTGTACAGTTTATTTCACTGTACCATTATTGACACTGACAAAGAATTTCTTATCTCTAGCTTTCAAAGATCAGCCAGACATCAACAGGATTTCTCTTCAGTGAGACAGGCTAGCACATGATGAAATTAGGTTGCAGCATTGAGAGTTCATTAAAGGTGCTGTTCTAAGAAAGATATGTAGCCAGGGTTTTGCCAGCTAATAAATGATCCTGGGTTTTTTAGTTATTGTATATTGTATTTGAAATTGCTGCATAAAATGAGAGGACCCGTTTTCATAAGATTTATGTATGTCCACTCTTGTTGTCTATTTCTAACAGACAATATCTCCAGGTCACACTGTATTACAGGATCTCACAGTCTGAATATTCTTTGAGATTGATATAATCTCTACCTTTCTCATAAGTGTGATCTGCAGTAGCAAACACAGGATTTGCTGACCCTGGGTTTTAATAAACCAAAGGAAATGTCACTGGGGAAGAAGAGTTTGAAGCAAAAACTAGAGGATCAGTCTCATCCTAGTTCATATGCCTGTAAACTGGTGTTTTAGGGATTGATTTAAGTGGATATAAGGAGAACCATGTAGCTATTCCTAGCTATTCCTATTCCTATGTATCCTAGAGCACATGCAGTGCCTTGTTCCCCTCTCTGCAACAGTCTGAACCTGAATTTGCATAGTCCTCTAAAATAAAACAAAGTACTCATACTGGAAAAGACACCCATACTTTAATTATTTGAATATAAAGATTCTAAGTTCTACCTACAGCTCAATCTCAGAATAATCAAGAAAATCCTCCAATTGAATAACTGAATTTATTCTTCCTTCCTTGAATTAAATGCAGGCATTATAGCCAGAAGGATCACTGCAGTTTCTCCCAGATTGCACTGCAATGCAAAATGGCATTCTCATCACACGATGAATTAATGTCTTTGATGCAAAGAGATATGGGATAGATTTATGTTCCACATGTTATTGAATAACTCTCACATGTAATATTGGTTTGGCATGCTTTATGTTCCTGGAGTTAAAGATCACATCGATAGCTCAATGCATCGATAACCTGAGTGTCAGTACCGCTATAAACCCTGATTCTCCTTGAATTTTGCACAGATTTTAGCACACTGGTCTCCTGGAAATGGGTCCTTGTTGATGCAATGTAAGTGGCAGACAGATTAGAGGAGCTGAATGATAAAATCTCATATCAAACAGGGTTTGGGTTTGTTGTTGTTTTGGTTTTTTTTGGGGGGGTGTTGTTCTCATTGGTTGTTTTTGCTTGGGGTTGGTTGGTTGTTTTTTTCTATCCTTCTTTCATCTTCCTGAGGAGGTGCCTTGAGCAGTATTACATATTTTTTGACCTCTCAATGCAAACAGTTTGCTTTCAGTTTTGCACTGCTTGGAGTTGGTCCTCTCTTGGTTGCATTAGCAACTTCCAAACTTCACTCAGGTCTTTATTAAGCTTGATGTGACATCACTGATCTTAGGGCATAATATTAACTATGAGAATAGAGTGTTTCAGAATTGTTCAGTGGGAAGGGACCTGCAACAAACATCTACTTCAGCTGCTGTTATTGTCCCCTCTTTTAGTTCTAAGGACTAGAAATAGTGCAGCAACTACTGAAAATCCCTTGGAGTGGTATTTTTTCACTAGGATGATAGATATATATTTTGAATGTTTTGGAGAGCACTGTAAAGGCATATGAAGGTATTTGGGAGTGCAAGGTTTGTTGGGCTTGTATCACAGCATCAAGAAGGACAGAAGGAGATGGTTGAATGTGGTTTTGACATTGCTTGCTTAGTCTCAATATCAGCAGTTTTATATTTACAGGTTTAAAGTTGATTATTTCCTTTTTTCTCTTTCTTCATCTCCTTCTGTCCTTCTTAACTGGACCATAGTTTTCTACCAAGCACAATGACAAGTAGGATTCATGATTTCTCTGGAGAAAGAATGAAGGCATGAATGTGCATCTAGCTCTAGTTACATTGCAATATCATACCAGCAGAATCTTCATTCAAACTTTTGAAGCTAAGTGCAGTAAAACTGATGTTGACATCAGACTTAGTTCTACACTTAACCAGCCTGCTCTCCTGGTAAGATACAATCTACTATAATTTGAAAAGTGATAACATCAACTGGGAGGGAAGTCTGTGTCAGTAAGTTTAGAAGGGTTTTTTGTTTGCCTACTAGCACATCTTTTCACTTGTCATTTGATTAGTAAAACTCACAGTTTATAGTTAAGACTGGGTTTTTGTAAGAAAAAAAAAAAAAAATCAACTGTTTTCCAAGTAGTAAGGCTTTATTGATGTCTCCTTTTTACACGAGACACTGAGGAAGAGAAAACTAGATTATGATTCATTTCAGCAAATTTCAGGCATACATGTACATTTTTGACATCTATAACTGAACTTTTCTTCCCCAGATCTAGTTACAGTTAAGGGAGAAAAGCAAGATCTTTTAGGCATGGTTCATCTGACCTAATGGAGAAGAGTACTTGAGAATTTGATGAACAGTGCTCTGGGCTTCAGGGGAAATATCAACCATCTTTCCCCTGACTGTGAAGATAAAGTGGAATGTCTTGCTCAGACAAAGATGCCTTCATTGTCAACACTGATACTTGTCCAGATGAATCCTAACTATTTTGAGTGACAATTCAGGAGGTCTGTGATGGAACAGTGTTTCCCCTGGTTCAGTATCCTGACAACCTTTCAGAAACTCGAGAAGCAGGCTTTGTCAAATGACCTTCCATACTCCCCAGCCTTTATCTCCAGCCATCCTACTTGTCTCATGACCCTAGACATGGGTGCTAAACAAATAAGCGTTCTGGCCTGCAAACCAGAGCGTTAATTACTACTTAAGCAGTAACGGGTTCAATGCTTAAAAAAACCCAACAGAGCCCAGAGTCCTCTTCCAAAAGCTGAGAGAAAAAAAAAAAAGTGTGCTAACAATTTCAGGTCATCTCAGATCTTTCCTGTAAGTGCATATAAACTGTTAGAATCACTTTGTCTCACTGTGTGTCCATGGTGTGCATGAAGCAGCCAGACAAGAATCATAGAATGATAGAATGGTTTGGGTTGGAAAAGACTTTAAAGATTACCTAGAGCTAACCCTCCTACATTGTCAGGGACACCTTCCACTAGACTCGGTTGCTCAGAGCACCATCCAACTTGTCCTTGAATGTCCAGGCATGGGGCTTCCACAACATCCCTAAGCAACCTGTTCCAGTGTCTCACCAGACTCACATTAAAGAATTTCCTCCTAATGTTTAATATGAATCTCCCCTCTTCCAGCTTATAGCTGGACCTCTTGTCCTCTCACTACACACCCTAGTAAAAACTCCCACCCCAGCTTTCCTGGACCCCCTTCAGGTACTGGAAGGCTGCTGAGACGTCTCCCTGAAGCCTTCTCTTCTCCAGTCTGAACAACCCCAACTCTCTCATCCTGTCTTCATAGGAGAGGTGCTCCAGCCCTCTGTTCATCTTCATGGCCCTCCTCTGGACTCTCAAACACCTGCATGTCCTTCCTCTGCTGGAGCTCCAGAACTGGGCACAGTACTACAGATGGGGTCTCATGAGAGCAGAACAGAGGAAAAGAATGACCTCCCTTGACTTTTGACCATGCTTCTCTTGATGCAGCTCAGTTGGGGCTCTTGAGTCACAGGTGGCTCATCCATGACAGCTGTCACCTTGTGCCAGAACGGTGTCATGTTTGAGGGACATTCGGTGCATAGAGCAAAAGTTTCCAAGCTAAGCCAAATTCTTGGATATGGGAGGAAGTTAGGCAGGGCTGCTAAGGCAGGATCACCCAACCCACATCTGTTGGGCAACAGCATGAACTTGACAAGAGCTGTGGCTCCCTTGGCTGTGAAACACCTCAGGAGCTCCCTCCATCACTGCCACCCCATGCTCCCTACCTCTTCCACCCTGTACAAAGATTTTGGAATGCAACCCATAGAATCAGGGAGGTAGGATGGTAAGCAACAGTATCCAAAAAGCATGGATAATTGCATGCAATTAAGGCTGACAATTGCACAATCAGATGTGAAAGAGTTACATTACACAATCTCTTACATAACACCTAATCTTAACCTAATTCTGCTCCACTGCCTATTCGTTATACTAAACTACTGTTGTCATTTAGAAGGAAGACCATCCCCGTTTAAGTAAAATTAAAAATTGGATCTTACAGCTCTTCAATTATGCAGGAATTTGATGAAAAAGCAACATTTCTGGTTTTACTGAGGTTTATTTTATTTAAGACATTTTTTTGCCATAATATCATTTTCTATCTTAACTCTGGGGATACTAATGTAGATTATTAAACCGTGTCTGAGTAATTTCTAATGGTTCTAAAAGGGGGCAAAAAATGAGCTCCTTAACAGAAAATGACAGTACATTTCCCCTACCCTAGTCTTTGATTTCTTTTCAAATTTAAATAAATCAATAAACCTGCCTGAGGCAGATATTCAACAGGCACTTTTCCCAGTCTCAGCAACCCCAAGGGTAATCTTACCCCTGTTAAAGAATGTGCCTCACTTTTGACTGTTTTCATGAGGCCCAAATTCTGGGTCATTGAAATACATCTGAGTGCTTTAAAATAATTTAATGTCTCAAAAAAAGATCTGCCTGGGTCAGTTATTAGTTACCTTTATTATTATTGAATGTAACCATTATAATACATTATTGCACATATTTTACAAGCCTTCATCTCCTAAAGATCTGGAACCACTTATCTGTTTCTAATGTATATTATGCTTTTGAATGGAAACTAGGGTCTTCTCTGACTTCTGGTGACAATGTATGAATAGGAGAATATTATGAGGAGGAGAGGAGGGATCCCTAAGGAATTGTCCATCTGTCTCACTGAAGACATAGTTGTTGAAAGATTTTTACACAGTCCGATTAAGCTGAACTTCTGCTGGAAAGTGAGTTTGTAATTCTGATTTCTAAAGTTTTGCCCCATCTCCTGCAAAATGCAACCCAGAAAAATCCTACAGTATCCTCCTGAAGAGTTCTGCTATATCCAGCTACTGCTTCCAAGTTTGGAGGAATTGCTGAGGGAGACACTGTATTTTTGTCATCCAGGAAACAGTAAACAGTCCTTTCAGTGCTCTTGGCATGGGACAATAAGCATGAAGGCTTGGTGTAACTTGGTCTCAGTGTTAGGTTGGATGTTAATTGTTCCAACAAGTTAAACTTCTCTCTGAGTATCATTAGATATAATGTAGCCTAGAAGTGATGACAACCTAGATTATTGTGACTGGAGCATCCTCTTCCCTACTGTTATAAAAGACAACACTATTATCAGCTGAGGCTGGAAAATCCAAGAAAGTACTAAACCAAGTAGGACTCTATCTCGGAAAAGAGTTTGCTGGGGATTATTTTCCTCTATACATTTGTAAACTATCAGTTTCTTTAACACAAGGAAAAGACCTTTTTCTCATGCTGCTGTAGAACTTACAGCCACAGGATGTTGTGAAAGCAAAAAGAAGAAATTAATCAAATTAACAAAACAGTCTGTCAAAGATATCACACCTTATGGTCCAAGTAGTTTCAGCTGAAGGTGCTGTAAATCATGGATTATCAAAGGATGAATTTTTCCTATTCTCTTTTCCTCAATATCTTGTGTCATTGACTGTTAAAAACAGAATTCTGGGGAAATTCATTTGGATCTGACCCTGGAAGTTGGGCTCATGCTCCTTTCCTACATATCACTACCACAATCTGAGAAGATGTCAGAAAAAAAAAAAAAAAAAAAAAAAAAAAAAAGGGGGGTCCTATATACTGAGAATAAGGGAGATCAGGATTCTCCTTCAAGGGACAGTGAATCGCAAAAAGAACACAATACCCTTCTGTTTTAGTGCCAGCCAATATTTAGCTTGCATTTAAAAGAGCCTGGAATGCTGAAATGACTTTTGCTATGAAAAAGGAGTCTTATATCAAGTGTGTCAAGTGTGTATTTCCCATCTTTGCTCAGCTGATGGTCTTCTAAAGCACTAGCAGGTCTTCAAAGTCCTTTGCTAGCCATCATCACTCTCATGCTTTTACAGCTGCAGTTGCCATCTTCATAGGCATCCTAGGACATCTACCAGAGACCCCCTTACTCCTCTGAGCTGAAGGCTGGAGCAATAAGGGTCCCTGTACCAGTATTTTACTAATAACAGATTCACCATTGTTTACTCATTGGAGAGATGAAAACTATACTAGACATTTCTTGTTTAAATGTATGTTCTGTGACAAGGTGAATATACGTTGGTTTTGTTTAATTCTGTATAAAGTTATTGTCACTTAATCACAGGAGTAAAATAGGTTTTGTTTAAAAAAAAAAAAAAAAAAGCATTGGGACAGCAGCTATTGAAAGAAAAACTCTATCTCTGTGCCTCATAGATTTTTCTAACAAAAAGGCAAACTGCAATTAACTCAGTATGATATTCAGGTCATAACTGTCATAATGAAAGAATGAATCATTTTCCATTTCAGGAGAGAGGGTAACAAAAAGTGGCTATAACCAGTGACGTAAGTTCAACTTGTTGATGTATTGAGAAGGACTTTTGTTCTAATTGTTTAGGTTTCAATCAGCTTTATTACTTTATTCATCAGACTAAGTCAAAGTTATTACTCCGTCTTTTCAAACACTGTTTTTCTCTTGGTATTTGTCGAGGGGCCCGTGTGGGAAGGAGAAAGGTAATAATTACAATAACATTATTTTCAGTCAAAATAAGTCCTGAAAATATCCAAATCATGCTGCCAAATGCTGGAAATTTGAATTCCCAGCTATTCAAGAAATATTTGAAACTTGAATTCCCAGCTATTCACAACTATTCCCCACTATTCAAGGAATGGTGACTGTATTTCACTGCTATAGGACTGTATGAGGACACTTGATACCACTCTGAAATTTACACCATTTATTTGGCAACAGAATGATTGTACACCATTCCCTTTATGCAGCTGAGGAAAGGGGAATGCTCTTTTAACTCAGAGCTAAATCCAATGTTCCCCTCTGTGAGCACTAGCAGCAAAATTCTTCTCAGTGTGCAGAAAAGCTTGTCTTCCACTGAGGTACTTCACCTGTTAAGTGTGATTGATTTCCCATTCTACATGATGTCTCACTTTGATTATTAATGATAATTCTTTGATTGGTGACTGGTCCCTGCTAAATACTCTATTGCCAAACAGGGGAAAACTATCTTTCTTGTTCAAACAGATACATGGTGGAGGGGACCAGCACAATAGGCAGATGTATCCATACCTTCTTGGGCAAGGGCTTGAATTCAGCTTATGCCAGGATCTTTACCTCTCAGCAGATATGTCTTTGATGGTACCTTTGGAATGGGCTACAAATTCCTTTACAATAAGCAGGAAAGACAACCATACAAGAGCTCATCTTGAAAGTCAGCCTGTGTGATGAAGTCCATGCAATATCAGACCAAGGAAACAACTGATAGACTTGTGTTCCTTTCTTGAAACACTTCAGTATTGTCACCAGTGAACAACTAACACATTAATTTTCCCACAACAGGACACTGGCGGGACCAATCATTGTAATTTCATCTCATGAGGGTCAACCCTCAGCTGCAGGGAAGGGAAGAGAGAAAGCTTCAAGTGCTGACTTCATTTAACTACTTTGCAGAAGAAAGAACAAGTGTCTACTTTCCAATCAGATTTTACACTAAGATCATTATCACACATTAATTATATAATTATTTAAAAAGTATAATACATTTTAAAGTTCCTATCCTAGAAATAATCAGTATATTACTATTTATTGCAGAGACCTTTGTTTGTCTCTGATGTTCATTATACTTTTACTTTTACAAAAGAGCTTAGGAGCCTAAACTGAGTCGTACTTAGAAAGAGTAAACAACCTACCTGCCCCAAACAGCTCACAATCTGGAAGGCAAGATGCAACAGGTGGGTGAAGCAAAGAAGCAGGTGGGAGTGGGGAAATCATAATGATAGGATGTGTTAACACTTGTACAGTTCACAGTTGAATCACCAAAATAGTTGAGCTAGAACTGTCTTTCCTTTCTGTCACATAAGACAAATCCTGGACTTATCATTCAGTTTTGGTTTTGGATTCATTCAGACAAAAATCCTGTACAGTTCAAAAGTGAATTGATGTAAATGAGGTCCAAGCTTGTTCAAGAAACCAAAAATGAGAGACTTGCATGGCATAGACAAGTACAAAACTATCTTCCATAACTGCCTAATTCATCTGCCTCCATACTAGAATTCTTACTAATGATTAACTGTTCATCATTAATTTGATGATGAGCTCTGTGTTTATGCAAAGTGGGAACCTGGAGCTATGGTGAAATCCCTCCCAAATCCCAGCAAGATTTAGAGGAGATGGGATGTAAGTGTTCATATTTGCCTGAGTGTCAGACATACCTCCGTTTCATTACTTACAGTTGCTGATCACCCAGACATAGAGAAGACCAACTCAAAATGACCAGGAAGCAGAGAGAAAGGTCCTGACAAATCTAGAGGACTGAAAAAACTGGTGGAATGGTAGGGGAAAGAAGACAAAACCTTAGCAACTGAAAGGGTACTACAGGATTTTAAGAAGCCAGAAGGAGAATGATAAGAGAAATGCCTTGGTGCTGAAATATGGCTCTTCAGACACACATTTGACCATATACAGGAAAGATTCAGTGGTGTTATCTCATCTTTTCTCAGCACATGGAAAGAATGTCAATGCCCTCATCTACCCTTGCACTGAACTGCAGAACCTGGTGACCCTTGCATGGACAGGACAAACCTGATGCTCGTTCCTTTTGTAGTTACTGAGCAAATGCCTGAAAGCCAAAGCTCCCCTGTTGTTTTTAGTTTGTTTTTTTTTAACCCTGACTGTAGTGTACCACTCACCTCATCCTGGAAAATCATCACATCCTGGTGTAGTTAATCCCGTAATATTCTGGAGTCTCTATTGCCCAAAGTCTATGGATCAAGATCTAAAAGGATCTAAAAGAAATTTCACTTTGACATACATGCAACATGGATTCTCCAGCTCCTGCTATGCTCTGGATAATATCAGATAGTCATCTGTGGTTTTTTTCACATTATGTTGTTGGAAGCAACCTGTTTCCATAAAAAAAAGACGAAGCTTCAAGGACTCCAGTTGCACTACCCATGAAGCAAAAGCTGATGCTTGTTTCTGTGTTTTGTGTTGTACGACTCTTGAGTTCACAAGCCATACCTAATGAATAAACCTGTCATAATTGCTTAAATCCAACCTTACCACATCCCAGATAAATGCTTACAGAGGGAACAGAGGAGAATTTGGAGTGGAATTAACATTAGGACCCCTTAGAAAACAGGGTTTGCTGCAGCTGGGAACAGCCTTCCAAAGCAGAGAAATCCCCATCGTATCGTTTAGACACAACCCTTGTTAATTATGCTGTGGCAGATGATGTCTCTGTGGAAATCAAATGTCCCATCTTCAGGTTTTCATCTTTCATAATGAACATGCTCAGTGTAAGAAAGAGGTAGGTTTGTGGGTATGTATGTAATGAGTGGCAGACAAATTAAAAAATTAGTACCCCAAATTTCTCAGTGAACCACAGAAACACACAGGTACTTTTTAATAAACAGGTCTTTTGTAGTTATGTGTTGCCATAGAAGGAAACTACACATGTCATCAGAATTTATAAATGCAGTGTTCAGAAGTGGGTTGTAAGATCGGAGATAATTTTTGCATCTCAGAGGAGAAAAATTCTTTGAAACGAACCCACAACTTAGTCTTACCCTGATATTCATATTTTATCGACAATCTCACTTGACGTACATGTTTTTGCTTGGGATTTTGACAAAGATAGTTATCATTTTTGCAGCAGGCTTTGTAGACCTTAGTGGGTTTAATCTCAGTTTGACATCTTGTGCATTGAGCACATCTTTTTCTGGTTGGGTGTGAATATTCACGTGTTTTGGAAGCAAAGCTCTAAACAGTGTGGATATTTTGGGGCCAAATGAAATGGTATTAATAATTAAAGGTTAACCTGAAGTACAGTTTGAGAAGTTTTAGGGAAACCAGGCAGTTAAACTGTATTGCCTTATACAATGACACAACTGTTATTCTAGAGACTATTGATAAGATTTCAGTTGCACTCCGTATTTAAAGTGTTAATTTCCAAATACCTCAAAGGGGTCCTCAAGGGTCAGTACTGGGACCAGTGTTGTTTCACATCTTTACTGGGTACATGGACAGTGGGATTGAGTGTACCCTCAGAGAGTCTGGTGATGACACCAAGCTGTGTGGCATGGTCGACATGCTAGAGGGGAAGAATGCCCTCCAGAGGGACCTTGGCAGGCTTGAGAGGTGGGGCCACACCAACATTATGATACTCAGTAAGGCCAAGGACAAAGTCCTGCACATGGGCTAGGGCAAGCACATATATATGTTGGGCAGAGAAAGGATGGAAAACATGTCTGGGGAAAAGGACTTGAGGTGTTGGTTGAGAAGCTCAACATGAGCTGGCAAAGTGAGCTTGCAGCTCAGAAAACCAACCATGTCCTGGGCTACATCGAAAGAATTGTGCTTAAGGGTGGTGATTTTCCTCTTCTACTCTGCTCTTGTGAGACCCGACCTGGAGTAATGTGTCCAGTTCTGGAGCCCTCAACAGATGAAGGATATGAAGCTGTTGGAGAGAGTCCAGACAAAGGAAACAGAAACAGGTGGAGAGAGTTGGGGCTGTTCAGTCTGGAGAAGAGAAGGCTCTAGAGAGACCTTAGAGTAACCTTCCAGTACCTGAAGGGGCTACAGGAAAGCTGGGAAGTAACTTTTTACTATGGTATGGAGTGATTGGTCAAGGGGTAATGGCTTTAAGCTAGAAGAGGGTAGATTTATGTTTGACATTAGGAGGAAATTCTTTACTATGGGGGTGTTCAGACACTGACACAGGTTGCCCAGACAAGTTGTGGCTGCCCCCTCCCTGGAAGTGTTCAAGGCCAGGTTAGATGGGGCTTTGAGCAATCTGGTCTCATGGGAGCTGTCCTTGCACATGGCAGGGGGGGTTGGAACCAGATGATCCAACCCAAACTATTCTGTGATTCTATGATTATAGTGAATGTTGATAAAGCCTTGAAATGTTCCAGGGAGTTAAGAAGTGTACTGGTCTCTCTTCAGAGCTGCCAGAAATATTGGTTGAATGTCACAGTCAGGAAAAACATAAGGAGAAATAATTACGCCCATTGCATAGGTGGGTAAAAAGAACCAAGGAAAGCTGAAAAGTTGCTATAGTAAAGGAAAAAAATGAAAACATGCATGAGGAGCTTATTAGTAATTATACTGGAAAAGATGAATGTCACAGTAATCTGTTATGAACATTTCACACTGCTTGCTGGGAGGATCCAAAGGACTTTGTGGTCCCAAACGAGAAACACTCAAGTGAAGTACTTGATTTCCCTGGGGACATCTCAGATATGCTTTTCAGAGGGAGGACAGGCACCAGATCACTGAGTTGGGCTGCAGTAACAATCTTGTGCTTTCTGGATGTTAAACAATGCCTGGGAGAGGATGTGGTATGTCCCTGTGATCCAAGTCACTCCCAGTGACTCTAGAGACATTTTTCCTGCATCTTTTCTTTTCAGGGAAGATGATCAGGCTGCTGGGACTCAGCAATGCCTTTGAGAGCTTCACATCCTGTCCTCCTTCTTTCCCACAGTTATTTACTGTAGATATGTATGCAAAAAACTTCTGCCCAAAGTCTGCTCCAGCTTATCTGTTGCTGAAGACTGTGGTGATGGAAGGTACTGAGCACCAGGCATCTGAGAGTCAAGGCTACCTCCATGATCAGGATGATGACAAGTGGGAATCTTCCCAGTTTGGTGCTTAAGGAATTGAAGAGGATATTCAGAGTTGTTCTAAGCACATTAGAGGAAAATACTTCCATCTGTCAGATACACTGAAAAGTCTAATTAAAAACTAACAAATGAGAACCAGACCAAAGCTGATCTGCCTTTTGAAATCTAAATATTCTGAGTGAAAACTGAAGAAAATATTTTTTGGGGAAAAAAACATTGGGGCTTTTTTAGTTTTTTGTTTTTGTTTTTAATAGAAGAAGGTGCTTTAAAAATATTGCCTAATTGTAAACATATTTTAACATCTGAGCTTTTTTTGACAGAAGCATTTTAGCCCAGTTACAACTTAGAAAATACTTTAGTTCCTACAATTTTAAGTCCTAAAGTCAAACGACACAATTAAAATGAGAAAGGTTGACTTTTTCCAGAGCATGGTCTCTCACCTCTCAACATTTTCATCATAACTTTTGGATGAGCTCTAACCTTAAGAGTCAGTGTTCTTGACCATTCTGTACGTCAGAATCATCACATGGCAAAAGGCCACCTGAGGTAGGTCAGGGAGGGACAGCTGCGAGGTGACAACTGCTCCTAAAGATCCCACCTCTCCCTCCAGTGTGTGGTGGGGCTGGGACAAGATGAGTTGATGCATCCTGGGATATCTTACAGTCAATGATCCTGGCTGATCACTCTCTTGCTTACCCAAACCCCATGCATCAGAGAACGTATCAGTAAAGCACTTGGCTTCCATCTTATGGGTTATGATGTAATCCAAAACATGAGCATGGTTTTATTCTTTCAATAGCTTTCTGTGAAATATATCTACTAATGAAAGAAGTACCTTTATAGTAGCTCTTTGGTCTTAAAGTAGCAGAGGATGTTTGTGGCAAGGTTTATATTTTTAATGCAGAACAGTCTCCATATATCCTGGTTACATCAGGATTAAAACTCTCAGACATAAGCTTTGTCAGGTGCAGGGGACAGCATAAGTGACTGTTGATTCATATTCTTTTAGGCCTGTAAAGTTATAACTATGTAATATGAACACTGGCTCTTTAGGGTAGTTTAGAGCCAACCTGGAACCCTTCCAGCCTGCACTGAAGGATTTAATGGCATAGTTTTTATTTTCTGCTTAGTGCAGTGTACCATTAATTGAAGGTAATTGTCAAGAGGAGACTGGTTTTCAAAAATTACATAGCTCTCAACTGTTCTGGTGGAGAATGGATGCCCTGAGTTTAGGATCACATTTCCCCTATGCTCTACATTACATTTGTCTTGTCACACAATTGTGTAATTGTGTTCAACTAAATAGTTATTCCGTGCTATTACGGGATTTCAAAATGGGTACTCAAGTAACACTGCAGGGAAAGACAGAGGGAGAGGGAGAGCCAGGTTTGTACTGGGACAAGGACTTGTCTGCTTGAACGAAACAAAACTCTGAAAGGAATCACAGTCTGAAGCGTTTAATGGAGCAGCTCACTTGTTTTGCTGAAGAAGGAAATCTTGCAGAGCAAGACAAGCTTGTGGCACAGAACCTTAGGACGAAAAATGAACTTGATGGGAAAGAGGTTCAGCAGTCACAAAATGTGCTGTGAGACCTGGGAGTGCTTTGTCTCTCCCAAGATGACGTGTGGACATGAGCCACTCCGCTGTACCCACTGCTTTTCTTTGCATGAGGACAAGGAAAATCATGGTGAGCTCCACAATGTTCTCCGGCTTGGACAGTCAGAACAACAGGACTGCAGGGCACTGTACCATATGTATTCACAAAGCTGGTCTCCTGACCCCAACCTTACTACTTTGAATGAAGGAATTACTGTAATTTTGTTAACTGGTACAATATTGCTACTTATTATCTCTACAACAGTGCTTCACAGGAATCATAGGCATGAACCAAACCACACCAGCCACTGCACAAATAATGAGAAAAGCCCTTGCCCCCGTCTGGAGGCCATTTGCTTCTCAGGGTGTAACTTGGCCTCAAAACTAGAACTTAATTAGCATTGATGTTGATGAGGTGTGAGGGAGAATGGAATCCGGTCCATCCTTCCACAGCTGCACTGGCTTTGCAATGTGAAAAACCAAGATGAGCCAAAAGTGATTAAGAAATTATTTTTGAAACTGGAGTCAGCAAATGTAACCACAGTGAGACAACAGGGATCGGCAGATCTGCAATGTAAGGAGGTTTGAGTCTTACATGCTACTTTAAAAGTAAAGTTCCCCTGTGAAAGTCCCTCCTGATTTTATCAGCAAATTTATCAGCAACATCAGCTGAGAGGCCAAGGAGTGTGACCAGCCATGAAGGAAGATCTGCCCTCTTGCCTTCTTTTTCTTAGAAATCATTTATTTGAGTTTTGTAAAAAGCTTTTTGTTTCTCAGAGGCATTCTTTGGATGAGTATGGGAGTAGTCATTTGACTGAAAGTAGGACCTGTTTTTAGCAGAAATGACACATACCATAATTGAACTAAAATGTATGAGTGATTCTCATTAAAAATCTCACTGTGAGAGCTTCCTAGGTGGTCTCTGTGCATATACAGGTGGCTAAATCCTGAACAGGATCAAGGTGGAAATTCCAGATTATATTTTCAAACGCCACCTGAGTAAGAGAGTGCTCTTTTTAGGTTCAAAGTTCTTGAGCATATAAAGAAACAGTGTTTGTGAGTGTGTGTATGTCTATATATTCGTAGATATATAATTAGCTTTCAAGAGACTCATATATGGATGCTGCACCATCTGTGATTCATTAGCTAGTATCTTCCCAAAGGTTCCCACCCACTGATGATAGAAATAATACTTTACCTGGTCAGGACTACTGGGAATGGAAAAAAAGTTCTTTTAAATGTTTTTAAATGGAAGAAAAAAAAAACAAAAACAAACCCAAAGTTATGCTGCATGAAAGGTAAGACTTCCCTGTGGTGGTCGTGTTGTTACCTTCACTGGACTCATGATCTCACTCTCATTAAAAAAACATCTGAAAGGTGGTCCCAGGGTGCCCCAAAACCCCTTGCTGACCATGTATGGAGAGCCTATGAACACAAAGACTGATGCGTATTTGCTATCACATTTCCCTCCCAAACTCAGGACAATCATTAGCTCCAGGAGGGTTTCAGCTGCAGTGGGTGAACTGTTGGACTCAATGTGGCAGAGCCTGAGATGGTGTTTCAGGTTCTAAAGCTACAGCCCTCAATAGCTTTCACTTTAATTAGATCTTAATGGTCACAATCACATAGGACATGCCACTGCTTTCACCAGCCTTGAACACACAGGCATGTGTCCTCTCACATGATCAGAGACCATAGGACAAAACAGGGATCACTGGAGCTGCACACAGCACAGATCATCCTAAAATCAACTGGAAAGAAGATTTTTTTATATGTCTGTGTGTGGCATTTTGCTTTGTGTGCATGCATATACATTTACATAAAAACCTGTCATCTCCAATATACTTTTTAGACACATCCTGTACTATTCTGAAAACACATGGGTAAAATGATAGCTCAAAAACTGTTCTGAGCACTTGTTCCCATGATACTAGAGAGCTGTATGTCAAAACAGAAGAGCTCACCTATATAATAAATTATTTCATGCAGCCTCATAAATCAACAGTGATTGGAAGAAGTTGAACTAATTCTGGTATATGTTTTAATGAATAACAAAAGCAAATCTCCATTTCCTCTGGTGCCCCCAACCAAAACAAATGGTGCCAACCAGTAGCTTTTAGTAATGTTTACAGTTGCTTATCATTTAGACTCTTTGAGTGATTAATCAGAGATATAGAAGCAGGTAAACACAGTGCTATTAGCTTGTCTTCACTGTATTTTGATACAGACCAAGATTTGCAGAACCTAAACTTTTAAAAGTTCAGTGTTTGGGGATATAAGTAATTGAGGAAAGTAATAGCTCTAATGCATTTTGCCACTTGCCATGTACTTTTGTGGAAAGCATATTGATAGACTGGAAAAATCCTTAGAGGAAAAAAAGATGTAAGAATTTGTACTGAAGGAAAAAAAAAGGACAGGAGAGAAAGGAGTTCTTTTATAAGGATAATAATCATCTTAAGCTTTCATTCCTATAATTAAAAGGGAAAAAAAATAGAAGTTATATGATTTAGCAAAATATTGCAATTCCGTTCTGACATCCTTGTCTGCTGGCTGAAACATTTATGAGTTTCTAAAAAATACAGGTTATGAAAATAGGAACTCTCTTATACATCTTTCTAGATGATTCATTTAGTGTTTCTGAAGAAACTGCAATTTATTCGCAGATTATGTAGTTCATTTAGAGAATGTTTTCACATTTGTAACCTACCAGCCTCTTTCTCTGAAGGGTGATAATGGAAATGTAAATGTGAAAAGAACCAGTTAAAGTCAGTGGAGCAGAGTCAGAATAGATGTTAGTGAAAGTATTGAAATAAGAAACAGAGAAAAGGCACATTTATCAGTTTAGCTGGAAGTAAATGTGTGTGCATGTGTATATATATAAAAGCATTCCTTTAATTACAATTCTTTATGAAACAAAGTGGAGACATTTAGAGATTTGTGCTGATATCCTAGCTTTGCTAAGGTTTCCTTTTGAGCCAGTGTTGTGGCACTTTTTAAGTTCAAATATGAACTGAACATTTTCCTTTCTCCTGGTGTCCACAGAATCAGCCACTGGCAGAGCCGTGGACCTGTGCATTGAAGAACTGGGTTGTATCCTCAGCTCTACTCTTTTGTGACCAGGGAGAAGCATCTTCAGATATTATCAACAACAATATTTGGGGTAAACTGAGATGATTAAACTTTTGGGACTGTCTGTGCCAAATAAAGCTGAGCTTAGCATTAACAGACTATTGTCTGGGGCCTCTGGATATTGCCTTAATGCAAATAGTACCGTACTAAAATGGGGAGAGGAAAAAACATCTTCTTCCTCCCTTATACTCTACATCTTCCAGACTCCAGATGATTGTCTGTTCCCCGGATGAGCATTTAGAAAAGATAAGATTTCTTTTGATATTACCAAGCAAGTCTAGTTATCACACTGGTAAGCTGAAGAAATGTAGACCAAAAAAAGAAAAACATCAGGATGGAGCTGGAACAGAAGAGAAAATCATGGAATAAAGCCAGAATCACAGAATCACAGAATCCTAGGGGTTGGAAGGGACCTTGAAAGATCATCTAGTCCAACCCCCCTGCCAGAGCAGGGTCACCCAGACCACATCACACACGAACGTGTCCAGGCAGGTTTTGAGTGTCTCCAATGAAGGAGACTCCAGAACCTCTCTGGGCAGCCTGTCCCAGGGCTCTGTCACTCTCACAGTAAAGAAGTTCTTCTTGATACTCACATGGAACCTCCTATGCTCCAGTTTGCACCCATTGCCCCTTGTGCTATCACTGGTGATCACTGAAAAAAGCTTGGCTCCATCGTCCTGACACTCACCCTTTACATATTTGTAAACATTGATGAGGTCGCCCCTCAGTCTCCTCCAAGCTCAAGACACCCAGCTCCCTCAGCCTTTCCTCATAAGGGAGATGTTCCACTCCCTTCATCATCTTTGTGGCTCTGTGCTGGACTCTCTCAAGCAGTTCTCTGTCCTTCTGGAACTGAGAAGCCCAGAACTGGACACAATATTCCAGATGTGGCCTCACACTCCAGAAATTAATGATTATCTTATTGGTTTAGGTTAAAAATTGTAGTAAATTATGGTAACACTTCAGTATTTTTCTGCTTGTAGCCTAACACTCCCGATATGTTTGGTAGTGGCAATATAAGAAAAAAAGCAGTTTCAAATGCATTGCAGAATTCAACTGAATTCAACGAAGTGTGGGGAAACTGTAGCAGTGGAAAAACTGACTAAACAATAAGCAACACCAACAAGAGAGTCAAAAAATAAATATCTAGATATAGGGTTTCCGTTTACTTCGTTCTCAGAAAAGATGGAACATCTGTGCTAACAAAATATTCTTTGAATTTTGATGTAGGGTCTATTGTAAGGCTCATCCATAGTCAGCTGGGATAAGTGGGAAATTTTCTATGGTTTTTCATAGGTTTTGGACAAAATCTTAAATGATCAGGTGTAAGTATAGGACGAAGTCTTGCTCAGGCAAAATTTTTGATGTCCAATAAAAGAAGTAACAAAATGAAAAGCTTAGAAGCTAAGATAGAGTCCAGTTAGCCAAAAAAAAAAAGTTGTATCTACTTATGGAAAACATAATGAAAAAAGATCCCTGGAGAGTTTTTCAAACACCTCTAAAGAACAGTAATTACATCTGTGCAGAATTTCTGATGAAACACAACATTTAAAAGAAAGTAAAAACCATCTGGTATATTTCTGATATTATAGTCATACTTGAAGAAAAATGGCTATGAATGAGGGCCTGTTCTCAACTTAATGTGAATGTATGACTCCCATTGGTGATAAAAAGAACTTCATGTGCGTGCCAGAAGGAAACCAATGACTATTCTGGCAATTAAATACGAAACGGCCCCTCTGAACCCATTCAACAGAAATAAATACATGGAGAAAATCTATCTTTCTGATATCATTAGCTCAAAAATATCTTAGCAGATTTGAAGTAAAACTGAGTAATTAAATGTTGACTTGATTTAGTGCAGTACTGAAATCTGAAATTTTTTTCTAAGAAAAGTACACCAGGAGAAAGAATTTTAAAGTATCATAAATCTTTGTGTGGGGTTCATCAGTTTTTCTTACTGTGCTACAACAGTTGTTAAAAATGTTTTTTGAAGTGTCATAGAATTTATTATTTCCATTAGTGGCTATAAATACTAATTCAGCATTCCCAGTTCTACATTAAATTAGCACTTATGACTAACTACGTGGAAAACTAACATAAGGAAACAGTAATTCAATAAAGTGGGAGCAGAGTGAGCTCCAAAAAACAGGTACTTGCTCAACACACAGGAGAAAGTTTTCATCATACGATTCATTATTACAAATATTCCTCAATTCACTGAGAATTTTATTTTCATCTCATGCATAGCAATGTAAAACAGGGGTAAGATTTCTAAAATGCATGGATTTATATCAAGGTGAGGAAGAAATTGGATCAATCCTGTACAAATGAGCTGCCTGACTTGTCCTTGTCTTAGAGTACAAAATAACAATATTTTTGTTCTCCAGTTGGATAAAGCTAAAAAATAAATTTCAATATTTTTTTTTTAAATTCAAGTTCAGGTTATTTTGAAGTTTCAGAACACAGTTTAAAAAACAAACAACCAACAAAAGAACCCAAAAAGCACAAACAAACCAAGAAGTTTTAGATTATTTCAGCCCATTAAAGAGAGTAACTAACAGCCAGTGGGAAAACTTCATTAAAATGGTATCTGAACCCAAGTATAATCCTGAAAGAAAATATAAAGCAGTTGTTTCCAAGTTCCACTTCTTCATTGTCTATCTAAAAAATAATAAAAAAACTTATCTGTTTGTAGCTGTGTTTTCCATTCCAACACTAACTTCATGGAGAACATGCAATGGCTGTGAGCAAGATTAAGATGAGTATTATCAAAATATAGCCTACTCATTCAAGGACTAATCTCAGCTAGTATACAAAAGACTATCTTTTGTGATCCTTTTCACTCATTTTTTTACCGTTTTCTTTTAATGCGGATTGTGTTTTCTGACATAGTTGTGCTTCATACCTACCAGAAAAGTCTGTTCCCTCATAGTTCAGCATCTCTGCTGGGAATTCAAAAGGATGACAAAAGTCATTACATAAGGGAAGCTGCATGGAGACTTGCTGCTTGAGAATAAGGAAAGATGATCACTCATAAAACACAGGTAGGAAATGAAACAGGAAAGCTATCAGATCCAGACATCCTCCATGAATTGAGGTTACCAAAACAAACACACATGCATGATAAAAAAAATGACCCAAAAACGGAAATCATTGACATTTAGTCAACCAGGACAGAACTGGCTGGAGTTGTTCCGGGCAGAGGCTGAACTCCTGTGACTCAGAAAACCAGGCAGGAAAGTTATTGAGGGCCAAATGCCAGCAAAAACATGGGAAATGTGTTACTCCATGAAGGTTAAGTAGACTTCCCATCCTCCTTCTATGCTGCTGCTCCCCTCTTCCTGATGAAACTAGACTTGGGCAGTTGCAGAGCTCTTCAGATGGGTCCTAATGAAGCTCTGAATTTCCTCTCCTGTCACTTTCCATTCCACTAGCCTTCTTGCAAAAGATGTAATTTTTAGATGCCACATCTACTTTCTACCATGTCCATATGGAGGGAATCTTACCTTACACTCCCTTTTCAGCTCCATCTACACAGCTGTAATGGCATTTCTAAGATTCCTTATTGGTTGGTACAAATGGGTCAAAAGGGCAATAAGAGGCCAGGTCAGGGTAAGGATTTCAGCTGAGGATATTGACAACAACAAGGACTGTTACTGTCACTTTATCTGAACTACAGAATCATGGAATCATCTATGGAATCTCAATGGTGTTTCAGTTTACTGAGCCTCCCCAAATGTATTTTTCACAATGATGTTTGCTACAGATTTTCGAACTGCATAAATGGCTGAGGTTGTATACCTCTTGAGAAGCTGCAAAAATGACTAATTTCTCACACTGAAATAAAACCATTTTAAAATCTCTACACCCATCCTCAGATGGCTTATTGGAGGAGTTTTGGAAGTCAGAATCTCATCTGAGGTCATTCCAACATAACTCCTTTAGTCCTGAGAAATATTTGTGGGTTATTTTACATCTTTCTGTTGCAAAACAGAGGTTGTATCTCATATTTAAATTCCTTCTCAAAGGCATAATTTTTTTGATGATACAGAGTTTCAGCTCTGAGTTGTGTGAATTCAGTTTTATATAACCAACACTGAGCATTCACAGATCACTTACACTCCCACTTACTTTATCACAGAGCTTGTTTTATTAAAATTGTGGCATTATTAAAGCTTTTATAACTATACATGAATATTACCTTTGTTTCTAGTGTTTCCACACCACTTATCATAGAAGAGTTATAACTGAACCAGTGTCAGAAACAAACAAACAAACAAACAACAAAACCATAACAAAATAGAAATGCGGAGTAAAATGGATTTTGATACAACCACTCTGCAGTATCTACAAATCTGAAACTGGAACACTTTACAGAAACTGATTCAGATATGAAAATATGTTCACCAGAGCTAGAAGGTATGAGTATTTGGTAGAAAGAACACATTTTATCTTCTCTGGGACTATGTATTTAACATAGTCATTGACTTACACTTTCCTACATATGCGTTGAAGATCCTAATCCTTAAATGTGGAATGCAACCAGAGAAAGGAATCAGGCGAAGTGCATGATTTGCTATTCCAATTGTGTGCTGTGCATAAGCATAATCATCATAAAGGGAGTGTACAAGTATGTGATAGATAGATACATAGATACACAAACAGATAAAAGGTGGATTCTTATTTGCAGAAGCCTCAAATAGGAACATTACTTAGTTCTCTTTTATCTATTCAGATATCTATCTTCACGGGGGGAAAAGTAGGAACTCATTTCCTTTGGGATTTTAATTCATTCTCAAAATTTGTCCAACAGGCTACAATTTGGCAAAGGGTTCACAGGTTGCTGTGGGCATCTCACAGATATAGTGAAGGTTCATGAAGTCCTCATACCCTTACAAAATTAGTCTGAAAAGGTCACATTTGTAAATCTTTCTACAGAGCTGAATCAAATGTGAAGCTAGCCGAGATCAAGGAGAGTTTCATGACCCCTATGGTCGCTCCAGTTTTTGAGCCTGCAGTAAGAGACATGGACAGGTTGTTGGGTTTTTTTCTCTTTGCAACTTAGATCTGCCCATACTTTCTTTGTGTCTCTGACAGTACTTGCCATTGGTTTTGTTCCTCAAATCAGAGCACTAGGAACAGGAATACTATAATATCCCTAACACTTCTCAACATAAAATCTCAGAATTCATCAAGCTGGACGCAACCTTGGGAGAGATCTCCAATTCAATCTTGCTCCAATTCAACCTGCTTCCAAGGTAGACCAGGTAGCTCAAGACCTATACTCATTAAAACTTTTTAAATCTCTAAGAATGGAAATCCTACAGCCTCACTAGGCCAACTGTTCCAGTGCTTAACTGCTTCTGTAGTAAACATAGTCCCTATGTTGAAATGTCCCATCTTCCAGTGTTGTGTTTTGTCGTTTTTTAGCACACAGCTGGCAAGAGACTGGGCTCATCTTTCCATAATCCTCCTTTAATGAAAGATGGCTTTACCTAACCTCCCCTTCTCCTAAAGAAGCCTTCTCTTCTTCCTCAGTTTTGCAAGAACCCATGTGTAGACCTACGAGGTGGAAATGCATCACCAAAACTTCACTGTTAGAGGCTTTTTCTAAGCAGTCATGTGGTGTGTTGGTCCTGTGATAACAGAGAAAAGCACACACATCATGCTGCATGTGGGGAGTGCCCTTTCTAATAGGGCACTAATCTTCCCAATGCATATCTCACTACTGCACTACTGCATCCGTTCTTGCAGCCAAGAACCAAGCAGAACTCGTTCCCAAGTTACTAATGAGGCTGAAAGCTGACTTTCACAGAGGAGACCATCTTTTGTAAGTAAGTGTTAGACAGGGACACAATCTGTGAGACTGGATAAGTTCACTTTAGAAGTATAATTACCTTGTGTAAATCAGAGCAATTCCAATATTATTGCTGTTCTTCCCAGAAGATGACCTGGCCCATGCTTGTTAAGTCATTTACATTTAATTCTATGCTCTTTAAGACAAGTCAACAAAACATGGTTAGTGAGAAGTTGTTGGGAAAAGGATTTTTATATAGTTGATCTCTGTAAATACACAACAACCTGCTGAAAACTCTGCCCTTTCCTCCTGCAGGTGGAAAAGGAAAGCTGAAGAAACAGCTATGAGCTAAATAGAATAGTTCCGAAAAGATGTCAAGATGGGCTTTGAATAAACAGAGTTTGAATATTTCCAAAATCTCCTGAAACTTGAAGGTTTTGCCTCAGCCTGAATCCCTGAGCCATTTGAGGTTCATCATTCATTGAACTTCGTGGACGTGGCTCTGCCCCATCACCATTCCTTGGACATATGAGCCCAGGTTCTCCTTGAAATGACATGCTTAGCATCATAATATTATTCCCAGGCTTTTTACAGTGATGTCTAGTGATAGGACAAGGGGCAATGGGTGCAAACTGGAACGTAGGAGGTTCCATGTAAACATCAGAAAAAACTTCTTTCCTGTGAGAGTGGCAGAGCACTGGAACAGGCTACACAGAGAGGTTGTTTCCTTGGCTGGAGACATTCAAAACCCGCCTGGACATGTTCCTGTATGATGTGCTCTGGGTGATCCTGCTTTGGCAGGGGGGTTGGACTGGATGATCTTTGGAGGTCCCTTCCAACCCCTAAGATTCTGTGATTCTGTAATTCTGTGATTCTGTGATACTATGATGGTGTAGGAGAGAAGAGCTGAAATAACTCTGAGAGAGATGTGTCACTCACCACTAAGATCAGAACTTTACAAAGCAGATTCATAGTAAATTTTCAACAGCATATAAACTCAGGCATGAGCAAAGAGCATGTTTATTTTATGGGCATGATGATAATTGGAAGAATGCAGCGGGCTTATATGGATAATGTGGTGGCACCCCTGTAACCTCCAGGAGTGAAATAGAGAACTGTTTGCACTTCATCATTTCAGGAAGAAAAAAAATTCCAAGTCCTCCTGCAACACAACACCCTAAATGGAGCCTTACTGTCCTGAGGAGAAAAAACATCAGTAACACAAAAAATATAGCTTGTCAATCTGCTTCTCAGTGACTATGTACTTGCATGGTATGTGGAGGTTTTATAGAGCAATTACATACATTGTGACTTTGTAACTACAATATTAGGAGGTCACAGACAGAGAACTTAACCATCTCTATTGATTTTTCAGGCTAGCCCAAACATGATATAGATTTGCACTGGACTTGTAACTTCTCAATATGTACACAAAGAGCAGGAATCTCAGGAAACTAACACTGAACCATAATGTTTGTGCTAGCAACGGGACAGATTCTGATCTCTACTACTCTTTCAACATAAATCTGCATAATCCCCCTGGCAAAAGGGTGTCTTTGTGGAAATAAGGCATTAAGGAAAAGTCCTAGAGCTTGGAGAAAAAATGTTTAAAATAGTTTTTAAAAAATTTGAATAGCTTAGCAACCGAAATCCACCTTACTGGCTACCAGGAAGATTTGGATTATGTATATAGCCCTTAACTATTTACTTTTTGAACCATTCATTCTGCAGCAAAAAGTCAGTCCTGGACAACAATGTAACAGAAGAAATGATCTTTTCTAAAAAAAGTTTTATAGTTCATTTTCATGAGATAAGAAAATCTAAGAAATAAAGGGGTTTGATCAAGTAAGTGACAAAATTACTTGAGTTACTGAACTGAGTAAGGTTGAACAGATCTTGCTAAAGCAGATAAGAGCTGTGTTCACAGAGCGTGGTGGGTCTTAACCACACCAGTCAGTGTGAGAATAAAGGGGAACCTCAGCCATTCTAAACAGCATGTATTCTTTATTCTAACTTTAGGCACAGAGCTTCTTGTCAGTTGGGATATATGCATAACAGACTAATTTTCTACAAAATGTAAAATATAATTTAAAAACAAGCTTTGAGGGGGTGGAGGGAGAAAGTGGCTGTTAAAGGAAAATATTATTTTTTTTCTATTTTTTTTTTTTAACTGGAGGAAAATGCTTTAAAAATAATCAGGGGCTGCTCAGTACTTTCCATTCTTTATTATATGATCCGTTCTATATTTATTACAAGTATATTACGTTTTCTTACACATGTTGTCTTTCATAAATATGCAGAAAATTCAGAGAAAAAACAACATATCCATAGAAAAATATTGAAATGCAGTGCTATAATACAAACCACAACGTATTTTCTTTAATTGAACAGATAATTTGGCAAACTGTAGGTGGCACCATTAAACATTTTGGTACAACTGGCTGCTTTTTTCACTGAAAACAATAATGTTTTTGCCAAAAAAACCTAACACTATCCTATGAGACACTCAAAAGTAAAAATCTCTTAGTGTCCCAATGTCTACTGAGATGCTTTTAACAGCTTTTGGAACAAATTCCCTCCTCGATATGCTTTTGAAAAATCTATAGAGTTCTTTGCTTGTTTGTTTTTAAATTTAAATTCAATGAAACTGGAATCAATCTCCCTTTAGTTTCCTATTGGCTTTCCACTATGACGTGCATTTTCTAGATTGATCTAAAACTGCCTAATATCTGACCCAAACTGCCTCATAGAGATGAATTAATTTTTTTTTATCCTTTTCAAGGAACAGAAATATCACAAAAAGTATAAATGAAATTTGCTTCTTTAAGCCAGCAGAGTGTAAAAGAATACCTTTAACTGACACAATGCACAAAACTGTGATTTACACTAGGATTACTGAATAACATAATGGGGACATTAAATAAGGGTAAGTGCAATTAATACATAACGTTAGTAAGAGTCAATTTTAATTCTCTTCTTGTGGCCGACTAGTATTATCATTATTTTAATTTTTTAATTTCCTGGTGCTATCGTCTTCTTTACTGGCCTTCTTATATGAATGAGATAAGCTGTTGCACATTTTGATTTGAAAGCAAGAGGAATAGTAATTAAGTAATTTGAAAATGAAAAGAGCTTTATCAAGGAGGCTTATACAGTATGAAAGTGTGCCAACGTCTGTCTACCTTTGAGAGACACCCTCCTTCAAAATATCTCCTGGCAAAACGACATCAGACTGATCCCATCCTCATCTGTTTCCAGAGCAAAGCCTCCATTGTTGTCTCTTACATGACACCTCAAATGTCATTAATCCAGGGGGGGTAAAAGTAATTTTTTTTTAATGGAAGTTTTTAGGCTAGGAATAACAAAGAAGTTTAAGTCACTTTGAATCCAAATTGTGAACTTGATCAAGAAGGATGCCTAGGCACATTAGGTTACAAGCTGGGTTGGTCACACCACTGACACCAAGCTCACCCCTGGCCCCATCAATTTTCAATTCTGTACATGGCTTTTTAGCTACGCTGGGACTCTGCACTTCATCAGCTCCATCTGTGGTACATACTGGCTCAGTCTGGGGCAAGAAGGGTCACAACAGAAGAGAATGTGGTACTGTGAAGTTACCAAGTGTGTGACTTCTCCTGGGGCTTAAAACAGATGTGACAGAAGGATCATTTCTCTGATGCAGCCAATGCCATAAGTGTCTTTTATTTTCTGACCTTAACCCTTAACTATGAAAGCTGATGCTGGAGCTCAAATCCAGACAGATCAAAAACTTTGAGAGATCTCAGAGAGATCTCCATTTACTAAGGAGACCAAGGTGTTATGTCCCTCTCTTCAAAAAACAGGTAAGATGACCAATAAAGCATAGCACAATAAAATAGACACAGATAAAACTGGTTTTTCTTCTTGTGTAATTTACCTTTGTTTCCTGGGACATGAGGAACACACATAAGAATAATGCATAGAGGGAACACAAGAACATCAGTCTGACTGTACTCATTACACAGGTCTAATCAAGGGTCATAACAAAGAAGGCTTCACTGTCACTCTGAGACCCCTCAGTTACAGCACCCAAAAACAAGAGAGGAAACTAGATTCTGGTTCTAATACCCCAAGATCACCCCATAACCTGTGAAACAGTAGCAGGAAGAGGGTAGATTAGGCTACACAGTAGGAAGAAATTCTTTCCTGTTAGGGTGGTGAGACACTGGAACAGGTTGCCCAGGGAGGTTGGAGTTGCCCCATTCCTGGAAATATTCGAGGCCAGATTGGATGGGGCTCTGAGCAGTGTGATCTAGTGAGAGGTGTTTCTGCCCATGCAGGAGGTTGGAACTAGATGATCTTCCAACCCTTCCAACCCTAGCCATTCTATGATTCTAAGTAAGACTGATGTTCAGACCAAAACTGAAGACTGTTTACTTTTATTTCAACATCATGACAGTCAGACCATACAGACATATAATTATAGGGTCCCCATGTCATGAACCCTCAACTCTTGCCTCCACAGCCAAAAAACCTACACATTGTTTTGTTTTTGTTCTGATATAACCTGCTAGCTGGTGCTTAGGCCATGCTTGTGAACAAAATATGATGAAGTTTGAAGACACTATGTATAAAGAAAGAATGACATTTGGGTCATGCACATCCTGGACAAATGATCCTGGATACATAATGCTTAGATAAGGGAGTGAAAAACCAGGTCTTGTTTCCTTTCCAACTAATATACTTGTGTATATGTGTATAGTGAGATACAGATTGTCATGGCCATTTTTCTCTACAGATTATGGTAATGATTAAATGAGCATGAATACGAACATCTGAAAATGATAACAAGTAGGGGAAATTCCATCCTATTCTGTATCTCTATCTTTTCAGTGAACATTACTTTGTTATCTGCAATATGCAAGCCTTTTGAATAGGTGCTATTAATTTAATATGCATTTATTCTTTCTGATCTTTCTTTAATTTTAAATTAAGTGAAGTCAGTGATCAAAGAAAGGCCAGAATAACAGCCTTGAAGGTTGATTTTTTCCTTTTCTTTCAGGCCACAGAAAGCAAGGAGAAGTAGCACTGTGCTTTTTCTGGGCCAGTTCTGCAATATGTACCTGTGACAACGTGGCCTGCAGTAACAGTAAAGTACATGGGAGTCACCCAAATAAACAATTACAAAGTAGATCAAAGGCCTATGATTGAGCTCTAAACACCCTTATTTACCTTTTGTGTTTCAGCAGTTGCTAAGAGCCACCAACTTATTGCTCTAAGCCATTAAACTTGGAGAAGAAAGATGATCCCTGCCCCAAAGAATTTCCATCACTATGTTGTTTAACTCTGTACAATTTAATCTCCTTATGAGTGAAAGACATCCACTCACACACCCAAACTCTCTTCCATAGAATATTAAACTATGCTCTTTAAGAGTCATGACCAAGATTAGAAACATCCATGAGCTACTAAATTCTTTACCATTCTGCCAAAACCAAAGTAATATCCTTTACAGAATCAATACCCAAACATGACTAAGGAAGAAGTGGACTGAGAACTTATCACTTAATTTTGTATAGTCACTACTAAAGTAAATTGTTTTCAGACAGATTTCTCTAGAATATCTACAGTTTTACATGGAAGTTCCTCTGGAAGCTCTGCAGAGAGAGGAAACTTCTTTTTCTTTGAGGAAAAAAATTACTATGAGAGTGACAGAGCACTGGAACTGGCTGCACAGAGAGGTTGTGGAGTCTCCTTCACTGGAGACATTCAAAACCCACCTGGATGCTTTCCTGTGTGATATGCTCTGGATGATCCTGCTCTGGCAGGGGGGTTGGACTGGATGATCTTTTGAGGTCCCTTCCAAGTCCCAAGATTCTGTCATTTGGTGAAACAGCTTTTATTAGACTGACAAGTATGGCTAGGGAGAGGGATATATCGAAAATAAACAGACTCTGAGGCACAATAGAATTTCATCCAGCCAAAGAACTTGTGCATCAAAAAGACAAGGGAAGTAATTCTTCCTTATTTCCTCAGTTAATTTCATTACTTCAAAACTTGCCTTACATCTATAGACAGTATCAGTCAGTGATTTGATGGACTATAAGATGCTAAGCCTCAGGACTCAACTCGGAATTGAATCATCCTTTTGCACAAAGAACCCTCCTTGGGGCCAGGAGTTAGGCTCTGGACTGTGGAGACTAGAAGGGGGTTTAGGAATTTCTTGCAAGTTTGCCCTACTCTTGACTTGCCATTCACCTGACAGTTAAAGACACTAAATATTGATCCCTAGAGGTTTGGGTTCTGTGTGTTAGAATGGCTGATAAGGCCAAAGGAACTTCGTATCCAATATGGACCATTTAAAAAAAATAAAAAAGTCATAGAGGATATAACATCTTCAAACCTTTTTTATTCACATTTTGAGCCCTGATATTTATTAACCAAGCATCTCCCAGAGTCAGTTACAGTTTTGATAAATTGTTCTACTGAGAGAAAAAGAGAAAATTCTGTTGAATTCTTTATGACCTTTAATGACTTTATATAAGCCTCGTACCAAAAACTCTGTTTCTGTTTCTAAACCAAATTAGTCCTGGCCAACCTTTGCTGCTTGGCTTACACCTACTGTGGTCAAAATTAGATGTCACTACATCAGAAAAATCATATCTGTGTTAGTATTCAGCCCATGTCTCCTGCTGCATCCTTTACAGAATCAATACCCAAACATGACTAAGGAAGAAGTGGACTGAGAACTTATCACTTAATTTTGTATAGTCACTACTAAAGTAAATTGTTTTCAGACAGATTTCTCTAGAATATCTACAGTTTTACATGGAAGTTCCTCTGGAAGCTCTGCAGAGAGAGGAAACTTCTTTTTCTTTGAGGAAAAAAATTACTATGAGAGTGACAGAGCACTGGAACTGGCTGCACAGAGAGGTTGTGGAGTCTCCTTCACTGGAGACATTCAAAACCCACCTGGATGCTTTCCTGTGTGATATGCTCTGGATGATCCTGCTCTGGCAGGGGGGTTGGACTGGATGATCTTTTGAGGTCCCTTCCAAGTCCCAAGATTCTGTCATTTGGTGAAACAGCTTTTATTAGACTGACAAGTATGGCTAGGGAGAGGGATATATCGAAAATAAACAGACTCTGAGGCACAATAGAATTTCATCCAGCCAAAGAACTTGTGCATCAAAAAGACAAGGGAAGTAATTCTTCCTTATTTCCTCAGTTAATTTCATTACTTCAAAACTTGCCTTACATCTATAGACAGTATCAGTCAGTGATTTGATGGACTATAAGATGCTAAGCCTCAGGACTCAACTCGGGATTGAATCATCCTTTTGCACAAAGAACCCTCCTTGGGGCCAGGAGTTAGGCTCTGGACTGTGGAGACTAGAAGGGGGTTTAGGAATTTCTTGCAAGTTTGCCCTACTCTTGACTTGCCATTCACCTGACAGTTAAAGACACTAAATATTGATCCCTAGAGGTTTGGGTTCTGTGTGTTAGAATGGCTGATAAGGCCAAAGGAACTTCGTATCCAATATGGACCATTTAAAAAAAATAAAAAAGTCATAGAGGATATAACATCTTCAAACCTTTTTTATTCACATTTTGAGCCCTGATATTTATTAACCAAGCATCTCCCAGAGTCAGTTACAGTTTTGATAAATTGTTCTACTGAGAGAAAAAGAGAAAATTCTGTTGAATTCTTTATGACCTTTAATGACTTTATATAAGCCTCGTACCAAAAACTCTGTTTCTGTTTCTAAACCAAATTAGTCCTGGCCAACCTTTGCTGCTTGGCTTACACCTACTGTGGTCAAAATTAGATGTCACTACATCAGAAAAATCATATCTGTGTTAGTATTCAGCCCATGTCTCCTGCTGCCTCTTGTAGTACCTGTACCTCCGTCAACACTTGTTTGTTGTTTTTTTTTTTCAATTAATTACATCTGAAATGATGAGAAAATGGTGTCACTATTGCTTTTTTTATTATTATTTTCCCAAAAGGGCTTTTCTTATTTCTTTTTTACCAGCATGACATTGAAGTTAGGGTGCCTTGGAATGTATAGCAAGAATTGTTGGTAGTGCTTCAGACCCTGTTAAAGAACATTAAAGAACTGGGGAGGCAGAGAAAGACCTTCTCTCCATGTGGCCTCCTCCTCCTTCACCTTACAGCACACAGCATACAAGAAGAAACCCAGGGAATGATCCACCTGCAGAACCGAACCAAGGCCTGTGTTACACTTTGAGCACTGGCTCTTTTTTCATCTTGGCCTACTGAGAAGTTTAGCAGAAAACTGACTTTTGTAACAATCCAGAAGTCTATTACCTCCATCCTGAACATAAGTGTTGCTGGTTTTGCAGATATATAAACCAGTTATTTCCCTCCTCACTGAAATGCATAGTTCTGTGGTGGACTGTGGGATCTGCTCATTTTACTGCTATACAATAAGTTAAGATGGGAGGCACAGAATGCTTTTTGCATCCACTGGAAGGGATGGCCTCGGCAAATACAAATTCAGGCACAAGTTTCCCTTTCTGGAAAGCGTAATTACCGTTTGGAAAACTCAGATGGCTAAATCCCACAGAGTGTGCAACTAATCATCAGGTACTGGTATCAGTGGAAATTATCCCCAGTATCAACAATAAGGGTAATTACTTACGGAGAGAATCATCTCAACTAAATTTAGTTATCTACAAGTCAGGCATCTAATCTAAACTAACCACCCAGGCTGCCTCTGTAAGGAGCAGACAGAACTAGAGACTCATTCCATCCCAAGATAAATGTCCTGAGATAAGTAGACTGAATCACCTTCCAGCGGTGTCTGTCTCCTTTTATTGACTACAGAAGGAACACAGATGATTAGCCGTGACTAGACATAAACTTCTACATACCTTGTGGAGAACTGGCCTCCAAAAGTATGTCTCTCACTGAAATTGACTGTAATAGGGAGACATAACAGAAAAATAAAATGAAAATAAAAATAAAGGATAAACGGTGGCAGCACTGCGGAGTAGGGGCCATGGCTGGGACTTGATCAGGAGCTACACGTAGGCCTGGGAGCTCGGCCTAAGACTGCAAAGCAAAGAATGCCCATAAAGATGATTGTCTGTGGGTCGTTGCTGCGCCCATTGCCCTCTGTTGCTGGTACAGAGGAGAGAGAGAAGAAAAGACATAAGAGAGAGGATACGAAAAACAAATAAAAGGAGCGGAGCTGAAAGCAGCCCTGGCTGAGACCACCACAGGCTCTGACTTTGCCACCAGACCCAGGTCCAGTGAGGAAAACAGGGTCAGATTCCTCACCCCTCCAGTGCTCCTGAGAGCATCGGAATTAAGCTCTTCAGGGAGAAAGCGGCGAGTGGCCCTGCCACCCGTGCTGTGCCCGGACTCCTATAAGAGCCATCCCCTGTGTGTCCAGGCACACAGCAACTCAGCTGCCAGCCAGAGTCACTAGAAGGACGAAGAAGCAGCTGCTGCAGCCCCTGCTATCCCTGCCACTGGTGTCACCTACGCTGGATCTGCCACCGCTGCCACAACTCGCCTCACCCCCCGGCTCCAGGAGGATGTGAACACAACATCACCATCCAAACTTTCATCTTTAATGCCTTCTCCCCAAGGGTGTGCAGTTGGGCCTTTACTCACACACACCTCGTCGACCGTGTAAGGGAAAGGCTCGGGCTCTTAACCACTCTCTCTATTACTGCTTTCATACACACATATTCCCTGGTGTATTTATGACATCTCTTCCCACTCTCCACTGCTCTATTTGATATTTTAGTAAAAGTTAAAACTTGCCTCTGTGTGTGTGTGTTTGTGTGTGTGTGCTTCCGGGAGGAGCTCATCAACAGGTTATATATACCCAGTGGAAGCAAACAGGCTCCCAGCCAGGGACAGACCCACCAACATAATTAAAAGGCTATCCTGAATATATATAATTGGTGTCAGAAAATCCTGATAAACCAACAGGGTGATTGTGCCCTGAGATAAGGCGGCTTTGACCCAAAACCAGGATCGGACCATGACATACCTTGGCACTTAAACTTTGCAAGATGAATCAGAGCCGAGTGATCACCGCCAGGTAAACTTCCTCCTACCCATTCATCAGTGAGAGAATGTCTAACCCCTGAAACATAAAGCCTGGATTGTTTCCAAAAAATCCTCTTTTTCCTTCTCATTCAGAATCTTTTCTTCTTCTGCGTACTGCTTTATCTCATATTACCTCATAATGAGGATATTCTGGTCGTGGTTTCATTTCTGCAGTTGGTTACTATTAGGCTGTGCACAAATTGCTATTTTTATTGAAAGACCTGAAACAATGTGCTTTCAGAAAGGGAACTGACAACATGTGATTAATACAGATGTTAAAACATTGTAATAGCATCATCTGTATTTTATTTTCTTTTCTTCTAAATCTAGTGTAATTTTATGTACAGCTTCTATTTGCTACAGGATTTTAAAAATTACATATTTTTAAGAAGATCTGTGCCTACAAATAAATCCAGCTTCGTTTTATTAAAGTGCTTGATAGAATTTGTGTAAGTTACAGCCAAATAAAAGAGGAGCAAACTTCAAGCCACATCATCTATTTCCCTCTCCCAGAAGAGATATAAAATTATGTTTGTTCTGGTTCTTTTTATGTGGTTCATCAGATTAGGAAATTTTATGAGACCTCCTCCTACTTTGGGCTTGTAACAATAAGATCCTTCCTATGCCAATAAGTGAAGCTTAGAGAAGTTCTGATGTGCTTATAAGCAACATGAAAAATACAGGCTGGAAAGGCATCTTCATTTATTTAAGCACATACTTAGTACAAGATTAAAGTTATTTGCTTACACGCTGTCCTTAATATGGATGGGTTTAAAGGCATTTCCATATATTTTCCTGAATGGGAAACATTCTCAGATGTGCCACGAATTTTCATTATTGTTTATTTATGTCAAGAATTTTAACATTAAATGCGCTAACACACACAAGTGGAGATAGACCCTGTCAAGAAAAGTTCATGGTGTGCAACGTAGGGGCAAAAGAGTTGAATAATGGGTGACTAAAAAATCCTACCTTTGGGAAGAAATGTCCATATACATTTTTTTGTCACACTTCATATGGGAAAAAGGTGTAGCTGTTACTGTGGATTATGGCACGTTATCTTTTTTTTGTCTATATTCAGCAAAAAGGATGTTTAGGTAGGGCCATGTATGTTTCTTAAAATCAAAATTTCTCTATGATTCAATTGGTGGCATAGAAAGCCTCGTGTTTTCACAGGTCAAAACTAATTTTTTCCAAGTCTTGTGAAGCGAGTTGTTTTTTTGGTTTCGTTTTCTTTTAAAGACACTTGGATGAGTGAAGAGTTGGCTGCTCAACCAAAGGTAGTGAGGACTCCAGTAAAATTGTAATGATAGCAAATATCTTTAAAATTATTTAACCCTTTGGAGTACTTGTAAATATGGACATCATGATCCCTGGGCTAGGTCAAAAAGCAAAGGAAAACATCAGTGGAACAGTAGACTTGAAATTGTCACAGACCTTGGGAAGCCTGTGTCTGTTCTGCCAGCTTCCAGAACAGGAGTGAAAACAAACCATGAAGTCTCTATGATAAAAAAAGCTGAACTTTCTGTAATGGACAGGTGAGTATTGTTTTCTGTTTCTGAAAGGCTTGAAACCTTTTATTTCACAGGGAAAACAAAACAAAACAAAACACCGCAAAACTGTGGCTTTGTGGTTAAGGCACTGAGTGAAGACCAGGCAATGCTGGATCTGTTCATGGTTTTCCTTTGGCTTGAGGCTGGGAAAGTCTTTGCTTTTCAAACCTGCAGCAATACTTAGGTTCATACCTGGAGCTAACCAAGCCAGAGATCCTGTAGGTTGTCCCAGGCAGTGAATTTAATTGAGAGCATCTGTTTCTGCATGACCAAGACCTTGACTTCTCTCTGTCTCCTTTCCAAAGGTGTACATTTAAGTAAAAAATGCTTCCTTCTTTTTCTGTCTCTATTTGCACTGTATATTTAAATAAAACCTGTGAAACAAACCTTTGGTTCTGCTTGGCTTCAAGTGACATACAGTGTTCAGTATTGAGGAAAAGAGGTGAGACAGGTGAGCATCCACATGGGACAAAAAAAAAAAAAAAAAAGAAAGATAAAGTCCTGGAAGAAAGATAAATATCAAAACTGGGCTCGTTTAGGATTGGGAAGGGAAGAAATATCAATCAACTACTATGCAAGAAATGTATCAGAAAAAGGTAACCTGTTCCTTCTTGTACTTGTCAGGAGGACAAGGATGGTTTACACTGGATGACCCTCCTGACATCCCCTCTGGCACTATCCACTGAGATTTCTAAAATTTTACATTTAGTCTGAATCCAGTATGTTATCACAGTGGGCCCTGAGCTTCTGCCACACCTTCAGCACTCCAGCAGTATGGAAAAACTGGGCATATACAAGCATTTGTTGTGTTGTGGTTACTTTTGGCCAGAGTTTATAAGAAGCCATCCATCAAAGAGCAAGAACACATGCAAGTTTTGAGTTGTGCAGCAGCAAGGTTTTGGGGGGATTTCAAAATACTGATTTCTTGGTTTGAAGTAAAATATATTTACAAGAGCATCTGCTGGTGTGAGTCTCTTAAATATGGCATATACTCCGTGTTACTGCTTCATCATCATGTATAATTGGCAATAAACCTATTTAGAATTCAAGATGCATAAAACTGAGTCTTTGAAGGGAATAGCTGCTGAGATTATATTTATTGTGCTTTCCCACAATATTTTTCTATGCATAATGTGATAAACCTCCAAGGTGGTTGTAGGCAAAACTGAAATATTCACAAGTATGTAGTTATTATGAATTTAGACAGGTTGTAAGACATTTTGATATCAAACTCTTAATGAATGGCAGTAAACATATTCTACATTACTTTATTAAAATGCCTATTAAAACATACACATCCACAGAATGATCACTGGATGTGTTTACCTGTTAGTAAAAAGCCCATGAAGAAAACAGCATGGAAATAAATTTTCTTTTCCTGCACTACTATGATAAGAATTAAGGCATGTATTTAAATTTCAGATTATTTTCAGTGTGTTCACAGCACATCCAGATAATCTGATATTCAAAGGAGGTTTCCCAGTCAATTCCAATATGCCATGTCTCATGGTAAATCGAGTTGTGTAAATCAAAGTTCTATAACCCACAATGGATTTTGAGATTCTGGAAAACCTACTTCACTCCAAAACTACAAAAAAACCCACAACAAATATCCAAAAAATTACTTCTTGAAGGTTAATTGAATGCTTTTTCAAATCAAATTTTTGCAGTTTTGTTTTGTTTAATTTTCAGTAGCAAGAATTTAAAACAAAAAAGTCATGTTGAGCCAGAAGGGCAGAGAATTTTTTTTCAACATTTCAGAGTGTGTATTGAAAGTTAAAGGGGGAAAAAACCCAAACTATAAGTTAAAAGCATAAGGAAATTTATTATCTCTGAAAACAAGTTTTCTTTACAAAATGTTGATCAACACTAGTAACAAACACAGAGCCAGAAGTCTTCTGCAACATCCAACAGCAGCTACATAGCTCCATACTATGCTTTTAATTTAAAGATATATGTTAAGGGGGCTGAATATGCTACATTTTCTGTAGGCAGTGGATAACAACTGTCCTCCTAACGGAAATACCTCTGTGTGTTGCCTCCATGGGAGGCATCCATGCCTCAGTGTGAAGTAAGTGTCTACTAGGCCAGTAGAAAGAAAAGAGCTATTGTGCCATAAATTAATCCAAAACATTGCTCTAACATGAAGTGTGTGTTGGACCAGCACATGGTGCCCTGTGACTGCAGAGCTGGGAGTGGGGAAAGGCACCGTGATGCAGTTCATACCTCCCTTGAGACAGACTGAGCAAATGTTAATGCCTGGAACTTTTTTGCCTGCTAACAGAAAAAGAGAAATGATCTTCAAATGTTGATGTCTTCCTGTCACATGTAGCCCCTGCAGTTATTTGTCCTGACAATGTTGATGCAATCTGGTTGTGAAAAGTTTTGTGGGCTCACAAGCACATCTGGCTGTTGGATACCATTGGTCATACCATGGGATCTCTGCTTTGCACAACGGATCAAATCTTGGCCCCACAATAACCAGTTCTCTTGATCCCCTTCCCTTTGGCTATGCAACTGTCTTGCTCTTGATACTTGCATTTTGCAGTCCTCAAACTAGGTTGGTTTGATGGGTAAACTGAGTCCCAACAGCCTGAGTTAACACAGGGAGAGGATTACAGGGTACATGGCTGGACTGTTCTTGCCTTTTCCCTTAACCTGTAACTCCATGGAAATTACTGGTTTTACTCCAAAAGGACAATACTTCACATCCTGGTGGAGTTTAATATTTTTCTTTGCCATGATTACACAATAGCACATTTCTACCTGCCTGTTGGTATTTCTCATTCACAAATGAATTTTTGGATAATGAAGTATTTTCTCATTCACAAATGAATTTTTGGATAATGTACAACAGCAACATACCCTACAAAACTCCTATTTATACAGCACTGCTGTTTCTGTAAGAACTATTTATACAAATAAGTAACATACCCCACAGTGAAATATTTTTCACTTCCCTAATGTACTTTTTGACATATGATGAGAAACTTCAAGCCTTAATCCCCAAGCCTAGGTTAAAATGACTGAGCAACGTACCATCCAAATGAAAGACTGTCATTGTTCCTGCTGGAAACAGACACACTTATCTTCATGTCTGGCAATAATATTGTTTTAAAGCAAAGTGTGAAGAAATTATTCAAGCTGAGTCAAAAGCTGGAATATGCATTTAAACATCCTATTAATAGGCTTGGAAGAGCATGCATATTAAAAATAATTGCTTTATAAGGAACTGTTTTCCCTAAGAAAAGTCTACTTGCAATGTATTTACTGTCCTAGCTGTAATACACTATTATAGCCCCTCTGATGTCACTGATAAATGCATTACGGGATGCCAGATGGACAAAGAACTGAGTAAGAACGGAGAAACAAAGGGAAAATAAAGATGCAACAATGTTATGTCTCTCTGTCTGACACACTGGGAATTCAGCAGACCAGCAGCCTCCCTGCCATAAAGGGTGCTTGTATTCTCATTGCATCATGAAAAAAGACATTAAAAGGAAGGCTTTGAAAGAAAAATATGTGACAAGATGATTTCAGGTTGATTCCAGTCACAGACATACGCACAAAGATGTGCTTGAACATCTGCAGAAGAAACAAGGAGAGACTGGAGGAGATGTGTTAGCAGTGAATGGAAAGAAATAAATAGATGCTACTTGAAACAGGCTGCATGGAGCCATGAGAAGCCACCACCCAGTCATGCCCTCTGCATCCCTCAGCTGCCCACACTTGTATGTAGAGGTCCTAAACCCTCCAGATTCTGGGCACATCTGTGTGTTCCCACTTGTACCACTCCTAGCTCTAGCAGTACAAACACAGCAATGGCTTTTAAGGATTTCTCAGAGCAGCTCAAATCCTCTCTTTATATTCTTTTAAGCCACCACAAAGGCAATTGAATCCTAGTGGATTTACATTAAAGCAGAAAAGTTCTTTATGCCCCAGGAATGGGGAAAAAGAGCAAACTCTTCCCTGTGTCCACTTTGGTTACATATTTCCCCTCTTCTTTCCTCCCTTCCCCCCAGTCTCCAGCCCCACCGCTCAAAGGAGAAAGTAACAGAGATATTTGAGATTATAAAGGGTTTTGGATGAGTGAACCTGGAGTGAGTAAAGCTCTTAGAAAAGAATTTAAAGGATCACAGTGGCATGCAGTCATGTTATATAAACATATTCTGAATGGTACCATCATACGCCCAGCCCTGGCGCCACTATTGCATTAAGTGAAATTTTATACAGAAATTGTGAAAGTGCACCGGGGTTGGTTGATTATCTGCTCTTTCTATTCCCTTTCAGACATGAAGCCAGAAGCCAAGGTGCAGGAGAAAAATGTGGACAGTGCCAAGAGGTTCCCAACCTAATCTAAGCAAAAGGTTTTCTTTCTCTTCTGTTGTTGTTGGTTTTTTTCTCGTGTGTTTTTTTTTTTTAAAGTTCTTTCCCTCTCTGGTTTGGTTTCCTCCGCAGAGTTCAAAGCTGTCACTCCCCTCAGAAATGAACACCTGGAATTGACTGTCACTGGGATTTTAAATTTTCAAACACCAAAGGAAAGAGAGGGAAGAAATTGGAATAAGGCCATGGAGTAAAAACTATATGGTGCTTCCTGAAATGTCTAATGAATATTTTCCCTGTGTATCCTGACAGTTTTGAAGTATGTGCGGTGAGGGGAAAGTTACAATACTATTCGGGAATTGTTTATTCTTGGCAAAAAGTTCATTAAAATGAGGTTCTGATTATAATGAAAGGGTCTGGCTCATTTAAAAGATTAATTTAAGTCTTGAATTCTGCAATCTGCCTGCAAGGTTCTCCCTGCAAGATCAGGGCCATGTTTGTTAAATAGTCAAGCATTGTTGCAAGTAAAGCCAACTCTTTAGCTTTTAATGTTGTCTGATCTTTTTTCCCCTGAGCTAGCCCAGGTTTGTTGACCTTCAGGGCAAACTGCAAAGCCTCACTGTTACTTGCACTAAGGATGAGGGTATGGTTTATGTTTGAAGGGGGAAGGGAGTTGGGAAAAATTTGTTATCTGCAGTATGTTATAGATGCGTTTGGAGGTTATCTTTCCTAGCAATGCTCTTATGTACCCCTGGTACTACCACTGGTAGATGTCCCCCCATTAACCTGTCAGTAACAATGGACAGTCACCACAACAGCAATGAGAGAAAAGATTGTCACCATCCAGCCACTGATGAACTGAAACATTTTTAAAAAATAATTTTATATCATTTCTATGACTATAATTTTGATATAATTTCTTCCTGACTTGTCCCACACTCAAAAAAAAATAATGTATTTATCATCAGGTAAATTTCCTGTTTCCTGAGATATGTGCAGTTCTGAATTCAACCCTTTCCCCAACTTTATACATATACACACATGGACACACAGCAACAGAAATGAAAAATAAAAAAGAAAATATGCCTCCCCTTATTTTCTCTATCAGTCACAACATGTTTTTCCACACCCTTAAACAGAAAGAGCCTGGGAAATCCCTTCACTGAAATCCTGTACAAGGTATTATAGATAAACAGCATAAATTGGTTCTTCCTATGCATGAACTTAAAAACTCTGCTAGCCATGTCAAATAATGCCTGTTTTACTACAAAATGAACAAATACATTGTGAAAATTCCATGCAAATCCTGTTAGTTTCCTGGCTATACTGACACTACACCAGCTAGCAGAGAATCTCTGGCTTCCCTCTGGACAGCCCTAGGTCACACTGGCAATGCAGGGCATTCCAGGTCTCTGGAGGACGCCCCACTGTTTGTAGCCTCACCAAGCTGTGCTTGGGTTTGGTTTTGGCAGTGCCACACTGCAGCTCCTGGTGGGAAGTGAGAGCTATGAGATTGAGGCAGTTTTCATTTGCTCCATTGTAGTTGCTGGCCTCCTGAGCCAGAGGAAGTTCAGATAGGAAACAGTTTAAAATCAGTACCATTGCTGTTTGCCTTCTGACCTGAGAAATTCAGATATGGGATTTAACTCAGGCTGTAAGGAGATGCTGGAGCACAGCAGGGAAGCAGGGCTTCAGAAGCAGGGCTTCAGAAGCAGAGACTGACACACATTAAAAGGGAGTACTACCAAAACATTCATGAAATGAGCATTTTATCCAAACTATCACTGCATTAAAACATATCCACAGCAACATGGAGTTGCTGAAACTGTGCTCCTCCTTTCCAGCTTGAGTGCTACTTTGAGGGTGGGAATCCCATGGGATGCCACAGTGCAGCAGGATGTTTTCTTCCCCTTTTGGGTGGGAGAGATCCAGAGAAGGAATGGAAATAGGCCAGGCCATTCCCAGGAATAGGTGGAGACTGAAAGGGAACCTTCACAATTCTGAATGACACTCACTCTACCAAGTTCCTGTGTTACTGCCATCATGAACAGAAAGTAGATGCCCTCCATCTAGTATCAAGCCAGCATGTTATGCTAGATCAGGAATCACTCTCAGGGTGGAGGCTGCAAAGAAGAGCAGTGAGTAGGACAGGTTTCAGTTCCAAGGTAAGATGAGTAGGTAGGTTTCTGTAAGAGGTGTCTACAAGTGTATGGGAAGTCTAGACTGTCATTAAAGTCATGAGATACGCAGGGCTCAACTGCTCCCACATTGACATTTACTATATTTGAGCAGCCTTATATAATTGAGACATAAACTGAGGATCCTGAGTATTCCTTATGTCCTGCTTAATATTGCTTACTCCTTATGGTACTGACTTGGTAGTTGTGAGAAGGTCATGGAAGGCAAGTGCCTTTCTATAGTGACAGCTGGACATGAGTTGTGAGCAACTCCAAGTGGCACTAGACACCTCTGTGTGTCCAACTGAATCAGGCCCTTAGAGTGGTCAAGGTTGCCTAGAGAGGTAGGTGCTTCCTCTTAAAACAGACACAAAGATATGGTTAATTGAATTGTTATTCAGTCTCCATTCGGTTTTCCAGTTATCAACATCTACATCCTCAATATCCAATTTTCTTCATCAAAACACTTAAATGTGAGTTTCTTCAAGCCAGGCTGAATTCCAGCTCTATATTTCAGCTGAACTTAGTTATTGTTGGAGTCCTATAAGCCTGTATCAAGAGTGCAGTGCACACAACTATGTCAGGCCTGGGGCCAGGTAGTATTTTCCCCAACAATTACCAGACACAGTCTGGGATTTAGCACAGGCCAGAGACCAGTCCCAATAAGCAATTTAGATCCAACTAGCATATTTTTAAAGGTGATATTCATATAACATGGGGTGAGCCATGCCATGTTTATTAGCCTCTGAGCCAAAGATGGATTCTGTAACACGTGTTCCTACATCTCTGACCAATGCATCACAGGGTTGAAGGTCAGTTAAGTGGGATTTACTGGCATTAGAGGTTGGGATCTAGGTTCAAAAATCCTACTATTTATTTTCAACTCTACTTCTATTTCTAACTGAAAAATAAATCAAGTATTTTTTGAGAAGAAAATGTAATGTCTGACAGAAAATACTTGTCTAATTTATTTCATGGAACATCACTTAAAAATTCCATTATGTTATTTAAATTTCAGTGAGTTTCTGCTATATGGAGTCCCCACTAATAAGGGTACTGAAGGCAATAGAGAACCCAGAGTCCACCAGAGCTGGAAAATTTTCTTAGGTCAACTACAATATTGTTAAGATGTAGGTTTATATGAGGGTCTGATACCCAAATATCTGGTCAGAAAAAAAATCCCCCCGAGCTTGCAGAGATGATCATTCCAGGTCCAAGTGAATTCCCAGGGAAAGTTATGGAGATTAGATATAGATATAGATGATATAGATATCTCCCTCTTCTCTTGGCATCCCACATGCAGGCGCTGATCATGAGACAGGAAAGAGCAAAGTCCTTCTCCTGAGTCTAGTTAAGCCTACCTGCTCGGCATCCCATAAAACATGTACTCCCTTCTCTGTATTTCCCTTTTGAGAATGTTTATATTTATATTCCTTCTACAAAGCATCCCCACTCAGCCTGTACTTGCATTCCAACCCTGTCTTTGTGGATCTTTCCTTCTATTACAGTGCAGGTATTTGGCAAAACAAGACAACAGCAGGGAGCTTTGTTACAACCCGAAGACTAAAACAGAAAAGCCTGTAAGTGGGACTATTTTTCTGATGGAAAGTAAGGCACCAGCTGCTTCTCGGGGGGAAAACCTTTCCTTGAACCAGTACCTCTCTGTTTGCCTTATGTGGTTCTTCTTCTTATATCTCTTCTAGTTTCCATTTGCATCAAGATTGTTTTCTTAGAGTTGTCTCACATAGCGAAGAGGAAGGAAAGCATGAATAGACTATTGATTGTTCTAGCTTCATATATAATGCATATGGCACTCTTATCTGTGGAAAATATTATCTTTATAGCAGAATATATTTAAGAGGTCAGAGCACTCCGTTTGTTTTGGCAGGGGGGGAGGATTCAGGATGACTAGTCACATCTAGCAATATTGCAAGAGTCAAGAATCAAGAGTCAAATCTTTCTGTGTTACCTTAGGGAGTCACAGGGTTCTGTGCCTATGTATGTCAAACATCTACCTCCAGACCTGCAGCAGAAATTCCTGCACTCACTCATAGCAGCCTGTTGTCCTCCATAACAAGCTCATTTTGATGGGCTCTATTTTCACAGGAGAAAAGAGGGAGGGAGTATTTCCCAGCCTCATGGGGCAGCCATTTTATCTCAAGTTCTTAGCTCCTTCTTCCAGCCTTCCTACCAACACTATAAATTGTTGCAGCCGTGTTTAACATTGCATGGCTGTCTCTATCCCTTCTTTTGCTGTTTCCAGAGCTGGTCTTCATTCAGAAGTGAAGAACTTTAGAGAAGGTGCCACACTTACCTTGTAAAGGGCTTGTTTGTTCTGCCAGCAAGAAGAGGTGAGGCAATCCCATGGTACAAGATTAAGGGAGAGAGCCTGAGATAACCCCCCTTCCCCAGACTTGCTGCCTCCCAGGACACAGAGAAGCTCCATTGTTTAAATTCTATCAAATTCTTTGAAATCATCAGATGAAAGATAAGATGGTAACACTGTTCTGGGTTTGCAAGAGTACGAAGAAGTAAGATTCTCTTCACAGAAGCCGAGTAGATTTGTTGATTGTTTTCCTGTTTACTGGGCATTTCTGCACTCCACAGAATATAAACCTTTTTGATCTTCTACTGGGAGACACTGAGCCAAACATCTCAGGAGAATCCTCCTAAGTGCCATTATTATTTATGATAAAGATCCCAATACACATGGAAAAAAGGCAGGGAGACGCAAGAGGAGAAAAAAATCTATTCCTTCCTGCTTTCATCTCCACACACATTGTCATGAGAGTATCAAATGAGATAGAAAGGAAGAGAAACTCAGAGGTCCAACTGAGACTGGAGTCCCACCATGATAAATAGAAGCAGTTCCTGAATGACAAAGGAATCACTACAGCCCAATCTTACAGCCTAAAACAGGAGCAGGAAGGGAACCGAGGAAGAGATTTTCAGAATTACATGCTGTGTGATCTGTTGGAGGGTACAAAAGTCATAACTGAAAACGAATTTGAGTAACCTGAACCTCTGTTCAAATATGGGACCATGGCTGCTATTAGTACTGACAGGGAGAGTTACAGTTTGACTGATAGAGGAAAATTACCACTCTTCTTTTTTCTTAAGTGTTGAAATACAGTCCTTCAGATCAAACCAGTATGGCTATTGACAGCAACCTGTTCATAATTCCCAGATGACAAGCTCTCAATAAAAAAGTACTGGCATGGCTACACACAGATGAAGGATAAATTCATTGTATCTACTCACCTGATATGCAGGATATGCAATTTAGGAGGTTTGTGTACGTCTTCAGCAGCTTGATGATCTTCATCGAGGTGGCCGCTTTGAAATGCTTGAACAGAGGCACAGGTATCCTATGTTATATCCTACACAACAGGAACTTTGACAAAGGAAGGAGAGGGAAAGCACATGGCAGAAGCCGCTTGAGCTCCTTCTTCAAGAAAGAGTTTCACATGCCATTTTGCACAACATGGTGTATTCCAAGGACAAAAGCAAAAAGCTCTTCAGAAGTTTCTTCATGAGCGCGAGATAAAAGTAATCCCTGCTAGGGATGGTTTAGCAGTATGCATATATGGGGGAGGAATTTCAGAGGAAGGGAAATACCCCTCCACCCCATCCTGAGTTTTCAATGCTACTTTGTAGTTCTGCCCACTTTTGAAGTAGCTTAAAAGAAATGGAAGTAGTTGGAATGTTTTTACACAAGAAATACTTCCTTTTGTATAATTAAAATTATTGTGGTTGGCTCCTAAAGTGAGAGGCTCATAAATTTGTTTCCAGTAGCAATCAGTATAGTTAATACCCATCCTATCAAACTGAGGTAACTCATGTTAATTTTGGGCCTCATCCAGAACTCATTGATGTAAGAGGAAAGAAACTATTGACTTAAATGGGCTTTGGAGTAGACCCTGCAAGCTGAAAAGAACAGATAATCTTGTTATTTCTGTAACAAAGTGAAGGGACGTCCAGTGAAAATAAAAAGGCAAAAGTCAAAATTAAATAAATAAATAAAAAGAGAAAAAAAAGCAACATCAAAGCCCAACGAAAACCTGAAAACAGATAAACAAAAGAACATGGTGATAAAGGGGTAGGGTGTTTTGTATGACCCAGAGCTGTAATAGGAAAAGACAGGGAACCTCATGTTTCAGAGGGTGACCACATCAACTGTTAAAACCAGGAGGAGACATTATGAGAAGAAGAGTATTTCATATCTGATACTGTAGGATTCATGTACCTTTCTTTGGATTAATACTTGACTAATGATGCAGAAATATTACATGAGATGACCATAGGCTTTTTTTGTTCTGGCCAGACCTGTGATACCCAGTGTTGAAGCTGTCCAGTTAAAATTAGAGATTAAGAAAAGGTATGAGGCAAGGATCCTGAAGGACACACAAACTTAGAGAAATTTTGCAAAGAATCCAGCAAGTTGAGCAGTGGTTCTGACTGAGGTGGATGAATTATTGAAAGATATAAGAACCTCAGAAAAAAAGGTCAGTACTCAGCCGGTTTCTCATGGGAACAGGCACCCACAATGCAAATTCTGTACCCATGCCCTGCAGCATCATTGCCAGATCCAAGCAAGTCATGAATAAATCCCCTTTTCACTCCTCTTAGAAATAATGAAAATATATATAAAATTTGAAGTTGTTTGGGGTTTTTTTGTTGGCCTCATAGTTTAAGGAATTAAGGTGCCCCTGGAACTCTAAAATCTCCCCTTTCCAGCTATGAGTATGATAAATTACTTTAATGTTTAAAACAAAGACTTCCCTACATTTTTGTTCTTGCTTGGTTTGTGTGCATCCCATTTCCATATTCTTCCTTTAATTTCTTTCTTCCAACATCTAGTGCCTATATTTTCCATTACAACCTGCAGGTGAACTTCTTCTTTACAATGAAAGCACTAGTAAAATACCTATTCAATTCAAGTTTGTGTTGATGGCAACTGACTTCACTTCCTACTTTGTGATTTCTTACTACTGTTAAATCATTCTGCTCTGAAAATTTCACCAGCATTAACAGTCATGGATTTCCTGTGGTCAGGGTGCTGCAGCTCCCTGTGTAGTTCCCACATTCGAAGTCAAACAGTATTATTGGTTAGATGTCACTATCATTTCATTGTCTTCCCAGCTATAGACACGGTGATATTGCATAATATTGCACATATGACATTCTTACATGTTATCCTATGTTCACTACGTTGTGTTCTTTTCATTTTTTTAGGTTGCAGTTTCAGCCAAGATTATACTTTACATGTTGGCTTTGTGTTCCGAAGATTTTAAATCGATTTAGAAAACCATGCCATTCAAATAACAGTTCTAGTAACCCAAAAGATCAGCTTAAATCTCCCATGCCAAAGAGCTGACAAAAGTCTAGTCTTTCAAAATCTCCCCTAAGTCTGCAAAATACCTGTTAGGTGACCTGGTAAGTCACTAGACTTTTCCATACTTTGGTATCTCTGATTCTGAACTGAGGTAACACTCTTATCTTTTTGAGGACAAAATGAGACTAATTCTTCTGTTGACAGGTTATTCTGGGGACTTCTGCCAAAGCCAGTCTTTACTGAAGTGTTCCTATGGACATATATCTAGACATAAAACAATGTAAAGATATGAAAATAAGAGATGACTATAAAGGGTCTAACCTCAATTGACCATTGTAAATATACAATTTCCTTGTTGCAAGATTAAATCCTTAATTTATGTTTACTGATCTGGGTCAAATGATGAGAGTGTGGGAAGGAAGATTACAGTTTTTGCTTCTATATGCATTTTTAAGGCAATATCTTCTTAATTGTTTATGTACATAACCAAAGCAACTTCTTTTTCTATTAAAAATGTAAAGCATGATGGTTGCTTTAGAGGTACCAAGAATGTTTAGACAAACAATAAGATTTCAACTTATAAGATGATTAAAAAACAAAACAAAACCTATTAAAAATAATAAAATAATAATAAAAAACAAACTCAAGCAAATAACTTTTCCCTGTTAAAACAAAGAAACAAAAAAACAGGCCCTGCCCTGTATTATCCCCTCTTAAATCCCAAACTACATCAGAAATTAAATGCCCAAGTGGTTGCTAGAGCTGAAGGAGGTAAATTACACCTGCCTGGAAAATTAAATATGAAGTTGTTTTAATCATCACATTAGGGGTTAAAAAACCCCCAATATTATTATTTTGCTTTATGGCTGTATAGATGTAAATTGAGTAGTAAAATGAACCAGTTATATTTATAAATACTACTGTGAAATAAGTTTTCCTCTTTGTTTGCATAGTGAGAAGTCATTTCAATCCTGCATTCAAAAATAAGGGAAGAGGTTTCATTTGCAAGCAGACTTACAGGAAACAAAATGAAAAAAATAGATGCATGTTCAAGTACTTTTAGAAAAGTATTGGATTTGTTTCAAAAATTCAACACCATTACTGGAGCTGAGATGCCTCCCTAAAACTGTCAAAAATAATCCCTTGATTGGAAAAAGGGTCTGGTACTGCAAAAATCTACCAGGGTTCTTGAAATTTTAACTTTTGAGCCAAAAGACTATCCTGTTCAGTCAGGAACAGATGTATCCTGTGTAGAGAGAAGCAAAAGAGCTTGTACAATGTTTTCATATAAGAAACGGTTAGAGATTAGCTTGGAGGAATTTTATTTTTGCAGTTAAAAAGTGTTCACACCAAAAAAAAATCCAGAAGAAAATGAAAACACTACATGGAAAAAAATGGAGACACATTGTTTTTTAACTGGTTAAACAGGAAAAAAAAAAAAAAAAGAAAGAAAACAAACACACAACCAAAACAACATTAAATACACTTTTTTCAACCAACACAAACTAAAATATTTAATTTTGACTGCTGTTATTAACTCCATGTCTTGCCAACCTATCTCACCAGAATTGAATATGCTCCTGGTATTACCAGGTAGTTTATAAGAAAGCTGGATTTATAATTAAAGGGTGGTCTGGCACTGAAGATCATAGAATCATAGAATTACAGAATTATAGAATTACAGAATCATAGAATGGTAGGTTTTGGATGGGACCTCTGGAGATCATCTAGTCCAATCCCCCATCTAAAGAAGGTTCACCAAGAGCAAGAGACACAGGATAGTGTCCAGCTGCGTTTTGGATAGCTCCAGAAAAGGAGACTCTACAAAAATTGTATGTGGTGTTTTTCTTATACTTGCCACGTAATTAATTTCTGTATGGTAATAAGAGACAAATTCTATTGTGACATCAAGATTTATTTGCAAAAATGCACAGTAATTTGATGTTTAGTTTTTTTGTTTGTTGCTTTTGTTTGTTTGTTTTCCAGGGAGGTTTTGAGGTGATTTAAAAAAAAAGTTCAGCTGATCCTTAATGAATCACCAAAAGGCTGAAACATATTATTCAGCTCAAGCTATTCTGGCAGATTATCTACACTTGGGCTGACATTGCATTGTCTTAGCTCTCATCTTAAAGTGTGTGTATCTTTGAGATCTCTGTTTGAATTTACATAGAAGATCAAGCCAAGTTATCCTACATTTAATTAGGAGAAAAAGTTATTTAGGAAAGGATTCCTCAAAGTAAATGTCAAAGTCTAAAGTCATAACCTCTTCCTGAGTTAGTCCTCCTGACTGGATCTCATTCAGATTTCATCTTCTGAAGTAAATGCCTCAAATAGGTGAGATGAGTGATGCCTAAATTCAGCTGCAGTCTTCTCACTGAGGTGATTTGACTTTCAGTTTACATGAATCTCCTGGTCTACGAGCTCTGTAAATAGAAAAAAGATGTTGATGTCAGCAGGACCATCTATCTTATCCTAAAATTGTCTTCTGAAGCTGCATACCACCCTTCATTTGATGCCTAACCTTTAGACAGCTGAAGTGAGAGAAGATAAATCGCACTCACAGTTTATATAGCAAGAAGTCTGGGACTCTAAAGGGGAGCTTTTTGCTTTTACAGTTATGCAAATAATAAAAGCAATATAAACTCAACAACACAACACAATATAAGTGAAAAGCTATTAAACCTTTTTGCCCAAATAACTCCTTTCAGCTTCTGTTGATATTGTCTTGCTACACCCAGCCAGAAGAGAAATTTTTGGACTGTATTTGCCAACTAGCATCCAGACAAGCCAGAGACCAACCAGTGCAGATCCCATCTGTAATCGCTGTTTGTGGATTTACTGTTCAGAACATACTATTCTGCTTTTCTCACACAAAACTGCATCAGAGATACCAGCATGTATAGTATTACATGAACCTAACCTGAAGCTGGTTCTAAGGTTACTCAAAGGCATCCATCTCTTATCAACAAAATCAGCCAAAAGCAAGATTATCAGCAGATACAGTGACATTAATATCCGCATCTACCTCAACTCATATCTCAACTCAAACGTTAGAACACTCAAAAAAACTCAGCTCCAGCCAACTCCCTTCCAAAGCTAGTGCACAACTGACCACAAAAGTACTCAAATTTACAGCCCTGCCTCCTCTCTGGGGCTGTTCTTTAAGTTAACCACTTTTTTTTTCTGCAGAAATAAGGAAAGGAAAATATGTATATGTCTAACAAACATCAGAAAGATGAAAAGAAAACCCACATTACCACCCTTTCTTCTCAGTGAGTCTCACAAGAAAATAAATCACCTTCCTCAAGGTGTCAGATGCCTATAGAGGGCAACGCAGACCCTTTAGCCCTCCCTTCAGCCCAGCTGAAGCATACTGAGAGTTCTGGATGGGAGATGCACACTGTCCGTGCCACAACGGGACTTAAAACATGCAGAGCAAAAAGCCTCTTAGAAACGCCCTCAGGAGAAGTCTTGCCTGACTGACACTGGAAGGAGCCTAAGAAGGGCAGATTCCTGAAAATGCATCAATAATAAAAAAGGCAGTCAAATAAATAAGTCTGCTCCCTCCAACAAATCATCTTCTCTTATCCCCTCCGTGAACATTTCTGATTGTTTGTAGGTGCATCCGTGAAACGAATTTAAACTTTTCAGTACACACAGGAAAGACACAAACCTTCAAATTCCTATTACTAAGTTTAGTCAATGGAGTATTGAAAAACAAATCGAATTTTCCACCATGGGAGCTAAGAGGAAAGAATGTGAAAGAATGACTTTCAGGCTTCAAAAGCCAGCTTTATCCCATTTTGACAAGCCCCATAATTACTCAAAATGTTTTATAAAATACAAATACATCAAAATACTGCAACACTGACTATGGAGCATTTAAAACCATTACTGCTGGGACAGGACACAGATTTTCTTTAAGTTTGTGAAGAGATACCCTCATACTTTCAAGATTCTAAACTTGGACACTTTATATAGTAGTAAGACAAGAGTATTTAAAACAGAAAAGGAAGGACACCTCTCTTGTGCCCTTCGAAGAGACCGGATTGACTGTTCCCCTCTGTGTACCCATACACACATCACTTAAGAAAGGAGTCTACTTGGAAACCTATGGGCTAATTGATGGTGAACAAAGGGATTGAGGGTGTGCTGATGGATCCTTCTTTAGAAACTGTCCATGTAGAAAACAAAATAAAACAAACTAAAAATGGGGGAAAAAACCCAGAGACAAAAGCAAAACAAAACAAAGCAAAACAAAAAAAACAAAACAAAAAAAACAAACAAGACGAAACAAAACAAAAACCCCACAGGATTCACTGAGCAACCACACAAGGACATGATTACATGATTTAAGGGCTTGGTAATTACATAGCTTGTCTTTGATCAGAAAGCAGCCTAGATGCTAGTGCATATTCCAAGAGTGATTTCTGGTCATGTCATATGTAACAGTCCTTAGAAAATATGCAAAAAAACCAGTCTCCAACACAAGGGCTGACATGTTGAAGTCTTCTAAATCAGCCCTTAATCAATGAAGAGCAAAGGTTTATTTTAGGCTTTCTTGCCAAGAAAATCATAGAATCAGTTCTTGGGGCAGCACAGAGCATCTCAAACTCTCTAAAGGGGTAAAAGTTCTTCTCTTTCCCAGGGAAATGGAAGCTTAGAATGTGT
>NW_009953811.1:5636840-5637707 GCF_000747805.2 Chaetura pelagica
AAACACTGCATTTCAGTGATTGTGGACTTGTCTACTTAGTTAATTAAAGGGAACATACCCATCCAACTGGGACTGTAAACCAGGCAGTGAGAAGTCAATAAACTCTATATTGCCTAAATCATAGGTAAATCATATTTACCCGTTGTCATCTCCAACCACATCACCACTGGGGATGCTCCCCCTCCTTTGTCAAGCAAGGGCCAATCTGGGATCCTGACTGGATGGAGATATCTCCTTATAGAACTAACTCAATAATCTTCAGGTTTAGAAAATACATTAGTCATGTGGCTTAATGCAGTCCCAAAAAGTCATCAGATATTTTAAGTACTAGGAGAACACAGGCACTATGTAAATGTAATAAATGTGACTAAGGCTGAGATTTATATGAGACAGTAATCGAAATTTGTCAGTTTCAATAGACCCTGGCCCTGTTCCCATCTGTGTTCATGCAGAGACTCTACAACACAAGTGGAAATAAAAAGAGGCTGATGATGTGGAAACCAACCAACCTGAAGGCAATTTGTTTAAAGCTTCTGTGTGATTGTGAATTAACACCTTAGAAGACAAAATTTACCTGAAGTCCCAGGACAGATGCAGTGGAAGAACTTGTTTCTAGCCAACATAAAGCAACAAACTCTCTGGAAAATGAGCTTCCGAAAGTTTTAGCTGCTGTTGTGGGCTGAGTGAAACTGATATGCAGTGGGAAAGGACATTGCATTTCTCTTGGAAAATGAGAAGCACATGGGAAATAAAATTGTCAGAGCTTTTGCTTGGAATTGAAAATTGTTGAAGGTTGAAGTCTTTAATGTAGTGGTTTATCAACAGAAGCAGAATCTGTGGTTTCTATCTGACTAGCAATGAGGTCTG
>NW_009953811.1:5637759-5653658 GCF_000747805.2 Chaetura pelagica
TTATACTCAGGAAGCCCTTGAAAACTTGTTTGCCACTGTCAAGCTGTGGGAATTAATAGATTTAAAATTAACTACTGACATATTTTTGAAGCGGCCCAAAGGGCAACAGCAAAGGTCCTAGTACAAGTGGAATGGAGAAGTGTCCCTCTCTGTCACAGTGGGCAGGAGAATGGGCAGCATTGCAAGCATCAACTAACAAAGCTGCATTTTGCATAGGCTGGTAGACCATCTATATTCCAAGATGGCAAAGCACTCTTTCTATCCTCATATCCTTAACCTCCTAAATGGATAGGTCAGAGAGTGCAAGTCACTGTGACCAAGACTTATTTTCCAATATCACTCCTAGTTTTCAGTGTCCACAGTGAGGTGCTTCGAAACCACCCAATTATCAGAATCTGGAGACTAAATTGCAGATAAATTGCTCTCTTTTTATGATAACTTAGCAGATATTAAATAATAGAGGAGCCAAAAATCACACATTCTGCAAGGAAATATCCAAACCTCTATGTTGAGGGTTTTTTAGCTAAGGTGCTGCAAGTTATGTTACTGTTACTCATTGACCAAAACTCTACAACTAGGAACTCACTCATAGGAAGCAATTGTCTTTTTTTTGACTGCTGTGTAAGACAGGGCAAGATTTGAAAACAATTGCATCTAAACAGAACTTAATGCAAAATGTTAAAATAAATTACCTTAAAGTAATACTTGTGGGAACAAAAGGAGTTAAGAGCATTTAACAATGTCAGAATGATATAAGAACATGAAAATCATGTTCCTGGGGTCTGATGTGGACAGGCATCCCCAGCATCCATCACTGCTATGGAGATCAGTACAAAGGTTTCACCTGCCAGCACACTTCTTGCCAGGAACTCAGGACCAGCAATTAATATGAAATGGTGGGAAAGAGAAATTCTCAGGGGGGAAAAAATATCCACAGAAGCATGACTCCTGTGAATCAAAAAACAGCTCCCCCTCCTTCATGGGTAGCACAGAAGCAGCATGAGAAACATGAATGAAATGCTTTTGAAAATGCAATCCTAATTCTGGATGGAATTTTTCAGTTCCTAAAATAGCCTGAGTTGCTAAGAGTTCAGGTAGGAGTTTCTGCTTCCAGGAAATTGCTTTGCCTTTGTTCATAGTACAAATGTTTCTCCAGCAAGCAGGTCTATGAGGAAGTAGAGGGCTGCTTTAGGGCATGTTTCTGTCCTGAGGAAATCAATGAGAGCTTTGCTATAAACTGTTTTGGGAGCAGGATATGGCCCATAATCTGATTAACAGATGCTTTGAGTCTGTGTAGACTGGCTTTTCAAAGACATACACAGATAAAAGACTTTTACTTTCATGTCACACTTATCTTTCTTTGTTGTAGTGTAAAAGTCTGTAAAATGTTACCTTCTTCTTAACTCATAATACAGCTGTTTTACTTATGCTCAAAATATTTCATCCTGCCAGGGCCATGATGGTGGATAATCTAATTATATAGTTAATTCCACACATGCATTGTGGCCTTTAGGGAAATGACAATCTGGGACTAGATGTTTCACTTCAAACATGGTTCAATGCTGACAGAGAAGTGGAGGAGTGATATATCTACTAAGTAGCAAGAGTATCAGCCTAACACTCTTGAGGTTTAGGTAATCCTCCTGAGAAGAGGATGAGGCGGTTTAACTATTTGGGCTGAAGGGAGTGAAAGAGAAATTATTGGTAGAGAAGTGGACAATCAGGCCTACATCAGATTTCCTACATCAAAATAAACTGCTTTTTGCCTGCATTGCAGTAGTCTTTAAACAGTTGATGTGGTGGCGTGGGCACCAGCCAAGTAAGACTGATAACAGGGATACATGGTCCCAGAGGGTGGAAGACTCCGGAAGGTGCTTCAAACCATGTCAGAAGTTGGCAGCAGTGACGTTGTCACAGTATACTTTGGGTAGAAGCTCTTGATGGGTCCAGTCCAGAACTTGGTCACAGATACTACTTGGGCACCCTACAGAATCATAGAATCATAGACAGGTCTGGGTGGAAAGGGACCTTAAATACCACCTAGTTCCAGCCCCCTGTCATGGGCAGGGACACCTTCCACTAGGTCATGTTTCTCCAAGCCCCATCTGACCTGGCTTTGAAGAGATGAGTTCTCTTCTTTTGGAAACCAGGCATGGGAAGGGTAAGGGAGGGCAGTGCCCTGCTGGGTTAGGATGCAATGTGGCCTCATGCCATGTTCTGGGAACAGGGAAGTACTGCTGGGTACCCCAATGCAAGCACATCCTTAAAACACCTAGTTCAGGCAGCTCTGGAGGTGCCACTATCCTGCCAATTGAAAGTGCCTTGGTGGACTAAGTATTTAGAGTATCACTTCCAACATTAAAACCCATACTGATGCACAATGAGTGATCCTCCCTTTCTAACTGTCCTCTTTCTCTTCCCTGTCCTGTTACTTGCTCTGTTAACACTGTGTTGGCCATCCAGCAAGCCAAATTCAGGAACTGATCTGGCAAAAGTTAGGCTCTTCTGTTTAATTGGGTTACTCTGTGCTTAGCTACTTAAAGTAGTTGGTGAAAAATTCTCTCCTGCAAAACTAGGATTCATCTTGGTAATGATGGATATGCTCAGGCTTGCCAAATGTCAGGTCAGCCTTTCTCCCCTTTCCACCTTATGCATTAACAATTGAAATGAAGGAGGGAAACTCCCTTCTACATTATTTACAAAAATTAGAACACCTTATGGGGTAATTTTGGACTTTATTTTCTTAGGAAAAAGCTGAAATATAACTAAGCAGAACTCTTGCTGTAAAAAAAAAAAACATAATTTTTTTTATACTAACTGAGCTTTATCTCTCTGTGTCTGAAATAGGAACTTTTACTGTGCATTTTTCATCTTTACTGAAGAGAACACCCAGTTTGGTCAACAAAATGAACATAAATTTCATGATAAGAGCTTCCAGCTTCTGAGATTTTCAACTTTTGGCTTTTTCAAAATATACCTGTTACTCAAACATGTGATTTCATCATAATCTCAGGTTTCTTGCCTGGATTTCTTTTTTTTTTTTTTTTTTCTTTCCTTTCAGTTCTTCATCCTTCATCTCCTTCAACTATGGATAAAGCTTGAAAATTGTAATAGCCTGAATGTCAAACCTCCATTAGAAAATATCAAGCATCCTTATATATGAAAGCTAAGTACCCTGGATAGAGAACTCTCTGTCATAAATATACCCTTTCCGTGGTATTTCAGATAAATCAATAATTGTATGTTCTGGTAAGTGTGATATAAGGAAATTATTTTGAATTTGTTACATAATTTAAGGATTTGTTTTCTTTTATGCCAAATATGCAAATATTTAAGAGCTAAGTTGAAAAGGCCTGTTAAATGATTTATTGCAACACTAAGACCAGAGCCCTTCCCCTGCTCTTTCTCACCCCAGTACATTTTGAAAGGACATGAGTTTGAGGGAATGAGCACTTTCAGCTTCATAAAGTTTCATCAAAGTGACTGAAAAAACAGTAATTTCTTAAGAGGTGATCTTAGCTCTTTTCTCTGTTGTTTTTTTTTTCCTCTCCCTGCTTCTTACTTCTACCCGTAACTACTGTTTGTAAAAGCCCTTTTTCCCTTCCATGAAATACGCTGAAGCCAGAGCTGCTCCAGCCTGGGCTTCCCACAGAGTCACGGCTGCTTCAGGAACAAACTCCCCTGGCCCCGGGGCTTCCAAAGCTGCGCAATCAGAGTCCACAGGCAGCAAATCCTCTGGTCACAAAATCCAAGTCCAGTGGCCAAGCTCACCTCTCCTGGCACCTTCAGGGAATGTTCCACCACGTTCCTCCGTGAATGCAGGGGCACAGCTGCCATCTCACCTTGGGTTGCAGGGAAACTTCTGCTTGGGCACCTTCTTCCCCTTCTTCCTCACCAACCACCAGCACCTCTCTCCTCCAGCTCAGCTCTTCTCCCCCCTCCTTCTCTGCTCAGGTGTTACAGCTGTTCTTTCGTATGTTAATTGCTGAGGTGCATCTATTGTCCCTCTAATGCATCTTTGTCTGGGTTTGGAGCAGTGGGAGCTTCTCAGCTTCTTACCGGAACCACTCCTGGGGCCCTTCCCCTACTACCAAAAAACCCACCAAACCAGAACACCTTTCCATCTAATTCTGACGAGTCTCAGATCCCAGCTCTCCACTTGCAGCTGCTGTAAGTTTTTCTTCTTTACCCTCACACTCACATTCTCATTCTCAATCCATTGGGTCTGGTTATCAGTCACAATTCCTTCCACTACAACTAGAAACATGTGGGGAATAAAAAATGCACTCTATTTAGCATGTGCAAGAGATAAAAGTGAACTTTCAGCCTAGAAGGTGACAAGTTCCACTCATCATGCATTTACTTCTTTATGGCACTGTGATATTGGACTAAGGATTTCTCCTCTTCATTGGGAAGGTGGGTTGAGATTGTTCTAAGGTGAAGGTGAAAAATGTCTTCTTTAAGAAGCCAACAGGCCCTTAAATGGCTTTACTGACAGCCAGCACCCACTCCGACCTCTGCAAAACCCCTCAGCAGACATTTCTCCCTTTCTGCCTTCTGAGAAGCCCACATGCACATCAAACAGCTGCAGGGCCCACTCCCTACAAAATGAAAGAAAGGGTGTTACTTCTCCAAAGGCAGTTGTATATTAAAGCTGATGTTTCACCATGTGAAAACGTCCAGACCTTGCCTGTGTGTAGCTGTAGGGGACACCAAGGCTTCACATACATATGTGGTGATCATGTATCTTTCTAGTCTTTGGATTGAAGTCCGTTGCGGTTCCTTCTGTGCAGTCTCCTGGCAGTCACCCAGTTTCAAAGCAAACGTGGAGCATCTTGCTGTTTCATGCTAGATTATCTCATTTATCTTGGGTTCTGCTGCAAGAGTGGGTAAAACAATCCCTATATCTACTTTGCCTAATCACAAGGTGGTGTTTTGTTTCAAAATCACTCAGTGTTTAGATTAGTATGTTCCCATTCATGTTCAATTGCACAGGGCAGTGTGGAGCCTGATGTCCTTCTGTGTGTAGTCAATCAGGCCTAGAGATTGAAAGCAATTTGTGTTCCTAAATCCCAAACCGTCATCCTAAAATCCTCTTCCTAACACTAGGGGTCACTCAGCCTCACCTCGCTCGTGGTTTAAGTTGTCAAGGCACTTAAGATGACATGTGCCCAGAACTGCTTTTCTGCTGGCAAGTCAGGATAGAACCGTACTGGCTTGTGTCTAGACAGCTTCACAGGCTACAAGGAGTTGCTCCTCTGCTGAGGTCCAGGAGGAGCCCAGGCTGTCGGGCATTATCAGAGCATTCCTGACATGAATCAACAAACTTAAAAGCCCTGGAAGAAACCTCGATGACTACCACTTTGTGACTGGCAGAGTCACCGTGGCTTTTATATCATAACCTCAAGGATAGATCACTTGTCTAAGCTTGGGAAAACTTAAGTGTTCATTTCCTAATTTGGCTTGTTGCTACTTCCATCTCCTAGGAAATTTGTCTGTAGTCTCCAGGCCAGGAAATAATTGGCACAAGAATACATTATGCTTCCTTGTGATGTTGGACAATGTCTGCAGCAGCAAGGTCAAGCTGCAAAAAAAAAATCATGAGCATAACACAGGGCTTGTAGCATTCACTTGGAATTCACAAAACACCACTGCCATTTTGCACTGGTGAGAAGTTGTTTGAAGACAGACATGTTCTAGGGTGAGTAGAGGAGTTATTAGAAGTCCCATCTTTGTTTTTCAGAGTGCAGTGATTACCATGTTGCAACCTGGTTTATTCTTAACATCTGTTTCTCTCTCCAACACTTTTCATTTTTTTCCCTTCTCCATCTCTCTGCACAGTCCAACCACACTGCTTCCAGAGGACAGGAGGTTACTTTCTCACTACTTCTCAAGAAGTAATTCTCAGAGTAATTATAATTATATCAGGAAGGGGCACTTAAAATGGAGATTCTTGGGAATCTTTAATGTAGACTTTTGCATCTGAATTAGTTTCTTAAGATTCCATTGATAAGAAATAGAGTCAACAGGCTTATTTTTGCAGCTACTTTAGGTTGTGAAAAATTATGCCCCAATATTACCTTTATTTTCTCAGCTCAATAGTAAAGGCAGCTGAGAGACACTAGCTCAGCTCTGGATGTGAGCACCACTGATATTTAAAAGTAGGTGCTGTGCATCTCACCCTTCACCCTTTGTGAAACTTTATTTTATAGCCCTGCTTGAGATGACCAAGTACAATCAATCCAGGTACCTCAGAATTGAGGAAAAAATTGGGTTCAGTCAGCTCACACTCTACACTCTGGTGTAATTTCTAGTCTTTTAATGTATTTTCTGACTTTCTTCTAGAAAGTCTTGTCAATAGATACCACTCTTATTGTTTTTGCCACTGAAGGTCTAAGGCATGATTATGATTGATGACTCTGTTCCACAAAGAAATTATATTGCATCTACTGAGCTCCTGCTCAGAGGAGAACAGAGTTCATAACAGGCTGAAATCTTCTGAGCTGAACGATCCCTCTCAAGGAATGCTGACCACGCTACACTAAGTCACAAGAATGTGAAAGCAATCTCCGGAACATGACAATTCAGTGACTGGCTACAGTTAGCAAGTGATTGGGAACATGATCTAAAACTCCAGCCTCCCATTTATCTCAGGCTAACTGTTGACAAAACAGTTTTCAAACTTCATGAAATGCAGGCACGTTTCATAGGCATTTATACAGGAATTTCTTGGCTTTAGTCTCCGAACAACCTCGTAGTTAAATAGTTAAAGAAAGCTGGTCAGAGAAACCACTACCATTTATTATTTTTTACCATATATATATGAGTGTATAGAGAAAAAAAATAAATATTTTTAAACTGATAGCCTTATGTCAATTTAGCTACATAGGCCATGGTTTGGAGTTTCAAGTGATGTTGCCATTCACCCAAGACTATCCTGCTAACCACACTTGTTGGATGGACATGATGAGTTGTAAAAGGTTCTCTGGAAAAGTTAACATTATACCAATAAAGCATCTTATGGGATTTGTGATCTGATAAACAAAGGTGAAGCTGCTGTCCTGTGGAAGGAGGAGGTCGAGTCCCTCACAGCATCCCCCACAGAGGGCTTGGTGTAGGTCTTGCAAGTTCCTGCCTCCTGACACACAGGTGCTGAGGCTGCAGTTGAGCAGAAGGTGAGACCATGGCATTCTGCCGCCAGACCACTTGTTCATCTGCTGGTTTTCTGACGTTTAGACAAGTCACAACTTGACATGCTGCTTTTCCAGCAGTGCTCGAGGTCAGATTTTTCAGGCTTGGAGCCGGGGCTAGATTTTTAAGTCTGCTCCTTGTCTGTAGTTCATCCAGCATTTAAAAAATGCCTTATTTTGCTTCTATGCAAAAGAGAGTGAAGAATCCCTATCTCCAGGTTAAATATTGAGGGAAAGATCTAATTTCAAAAGGGAAAATGTTATAGACCTATCCTTTTAAACCAGAAAACATGAGTTCATTTATCATATCCTTTATTCTTATTCATTCTTCCATTTCTTTAATTGACAGAAATCTACTGAGATTTTCCAAGACTTTTTTTAATGGTAATATCATTGATTGAAAAATGAAAATGAAAGTGAAAAGGAAAAGGAAAAGGAAAGTGAAAAGGAAAAGAAAAAAAAAAAAAAAGGAAAAGGAAAAGGAAAGGGAAAAGGAAAGGAAAACGAAAAGGAAAAAGAAAAGAGGTCAGGAAATTAAACTAATTCTGGATCATAAAACTTCTCCCATTTGTACATTTGCACACAGTGAATCTATCAAAATTATTTTGACACAGTGCAGAGAGAAGGTCATTTTAAAGAGACAAGGACAATAATCACATCTTAAACTGTTCTCTTTGTTCTTTTTGACCCATAGGATCTCCTTCCATACCATTCCTGGATTTTCTTTCTGTCTTCTGCCTTCTTCCAGTTTCCCACATTTTGGGCTGCTCTAGACAGTACCAGTTTGCTATTCCTATTTGCACAGGAGAAGAGTTAGCTCTGTAGAGTTTCTTTATACAAAATTAAAATGAAAGCTTTGTGTTACTAATTTCCTTCATAACCAGACCTCAGTCCCCTGAGGTTATTTCTATTTTCCACTAAAGGATGTAAACTTGTTTTGAAGTTTGGACCTTTAAGAGCAGTTGAGCACCTGATCTGATAGACAGCAGAGCTGGAGCCAAAAAAAACCCAAATTCAACTTGGATTTAGCTGTTAGCAATTTCCAGTTAATTCCCTGTCTTGAGTTGGCTGACTTCTCTGATTAAACAAAATAAAGATCTCTAAAGTTAGAAGAACATTTTATACTGAGTTAAATGGTAAATCTACCCATCAACACTGACGACAATAAATACACTTAAATGTCAAAGATTTCAAGCAAAACTTATTGAAAACTCATGTTTTTGTCATAAGTATGAATAAGTATTTCCACAGAAAGCAAGAGGGCAAGGTACAATCTAAATTGAGTCATTTACTTGGTAACTTACTTTGCATGGGCTCTTACTCCAAATATCAGCAACTATTGACCTTTAGTTATGCAGGAAATGCCTAGTGTGGACCAGAGATGGTGAGTGTGGGTGCTACTTACTGTTATTGGCACATACCACTTGGGTTAAGATCTTGCGGATGGAATAGACAAGCAAGAATGGGATGAGAGGAAGAGATTAAATGCAGTTCTTTGCAGAACACAACACTGGCAGATTGCCTCTAGTAACAATGACATGAAACCTGTCATTCAGATGTAACTTTGGGAGGCTCTTGTCTCAAAGGAGGCTTTCCTGAACAAATGGCAGAAAATCAGTCAGCTTCCCGGGGTGTAAATGCCAAAGCAGTGGTGTATGATCTGTGAAGAATATGGTGCAAATTTGACTTCATTTTTCAGGTGAGGCTGACCTTTAGCTCAGCCACTAGCATAGCAAGGCACTCCCATATGCAACTGGACATAGGATAATACAACTGGCAATGCCCTAGTCCAACATCCTGGCCAAAGCAGGGCCAGCTGTGATCCTTTCTCTGTGTTATTTCTAAGCTCTTAAAGTAGAGAAATCACCATACCTTTTCACTATCATAGAACCACAGAATGTATAGGGTTGGAAGGGACCTCTAAAGGTCATCTAGTCCAGCACCCCTGCAGTAAGCATGGACTTCTTTAATTAGGTGAATTAGGTTACTCAGAGTCCCATCAAGTCTGACCTTAAATATCTTCAGGGATGGGGACTCCACCACCTCTCTGGATGCCAGTGTTTCACCACCCTCATAGTAAAGAACTTCTTCCTAATGTCTCATTTAAATCTGTCCTGCTGTAGTGTAAGACCATTGCCCCTCATCCTATCACTCTATGCCCTTGTAAAACCCCTCCCCAGATCTCCTGTGGCCCCATCAGATACTGGAAGGCTGCTGTAAGGTCTCCCCAGAGCCTTCTTTTCTCCAGGCTGAGCAACTCCAACTCTCTCAGCCTGTCTTTGTAGGAGAGGTGCTCCAGACCTCTGATATTTTTTGTGGCATACTCTGGACCCACCAGAAGAGGTCCATGTCCTTCTTGTATTGAGGGCTCTATATATACTATAAAGTTTCCTATTTTTTCAGTGCTGATCTTCAGGTTTGTGCCAAATCATGAACTTCACAGGAACAATATTTTCTCAAGCAAATGACATTGACAACTTGGTGCCAAAACCTGACACGCTGAGCAGCTCTTTCCAAATTCTGCTGGTGCTAATTGGTTCTGAAGATCTTTCACAAATCCTCAGCCCTTTGAAAAATTTGGTTTAGTCTAGAGTACAACATTTACAAGAACAAACTTGTATTTCAGTTCCTGTTTCTCTGTGATTCTTAATCATACAATGGTTTGGGTTGGAAGGGATCTTTACAGGTCATCTAGTCCAACCCTCCTTTAGTGAGCAACTAGATCCAGTTGTATCCAAATGTTTCCTTTCCACTCAAATGTAATAATGTAAGACTCACACAGTGAGACCCTGTGACCTTCAGGAGTGGCTGGTCACAGAAATAGTTTAATCACATCTAAAATTAAAAAAAACCCTATAGGTACATAAGCTCTTGTTTTATGTCTTCAGGTCCTAGGTTTGTCCTTGATCAGTGATACACAGAGGGGTTGCATTACAAAAATCTCAAAGCTCTTCAGGAGCACTGGTGGTTATTCACCTTAAAGGCATGCTCATCCACTGGGATCTACAACCAAAAAGAGGTGGATAGTCTTATATATTGAAAGACTTCACAGTAGCATCAGTCACACTGTAACTAGTGCTTATGGGCAAGTGATAAGAACAGAGGTTTTGAAATAAGCAAAACCATCACCTTGAGCATGAAAAGAACAACTTGCTTGAAGCTTCCTCTCTCTTTTTGCCAGGGAAATGAAACCTTGGAAGCCCAGTTTCACCTGCTCCCTATCTTAAGCCATGGCCTCCTGTACAGTAGCCACACCAAGCTGAAGTCAGTGTCTGGTCATTCCACAAAGTGCTATGTACCAAAAACATTCCTTGCAGAATGGAGCTTGAAATCCAAATAGGAGCTTCCCATGCAAACAGACAGGTCTAATAGCTAAAGAATGGGAGAAAGTGTAACTTTGGGATTTTGGAGGGGGGGTGGCAGCAGTATTGTGTTTTGTTTTGTTTTTTCTTCTTTTCCAAATTATGTACAGTCATCTGTAATATCCTTTAATGGTTGATTAAGTTTGTATGCTGTGTAATTTCTAGCTTGTTTTGTTTTTCAAAAGTAATCTCACATATATGCAATAGGAGTTGGTTATTTTCCTTCTCTTTTCATTTTTTTCATTGACAGAATTTTAATTCAGAGGGTCTGGTTTGTTATTTTGTGTAATATTCTGAAACCATTAAGCAGCCTGCATGTTATCAACTACTCAATAATTCTTCCCTGTCTTTTCCCCCCCTGCTAACAGGTTATCATCTTACCGTGCCCTGTGCTTTAGGTTCAGTCATTGCTGGCATGCAAGGAAAGCCTGCAGCAACCAAGCAGGGCATTCCTTCAATCTGTATTTAACAGTTAATTGCAAACCTGTTCCTTGAAGTACTGCCACAATTCCTTGCTTCGCTGCAAAGTCTTTGATATCAACCTACTGCTTTTGGAAAGATTACAACTTGTGCACTCGGCTACTCTGGTCAAATGTGCACAAGAACATCAAGTATGAAAGTAAAATTGCTTTCTGCACTACTTGTGAACCCAACAAATCTCTCAATTGCTGTATTAGATATGCTTCAAACCAGTGCAAACCTGCAGGGGAGACACTTCAGGAGCACAGAAATTTATAACTAGGATGGCGACTTTCTGGGTGGGAGAGGAGGGATAAAATGTAGACTGAACTCACAGTGGAGGGTGTTTCTCCCATATTTTGCCAGAGCTTTACTCACATCAAATAAAGATCTCTGCTCACCCCAGTATCCTAGCGTCAAATATTCTTCTCATTTCCAGTAATGTAAATCCAGAATGGTACCCTAAAGGTGCACTCAACAGGATTTTAATCATCATTTAGAACTTCTCCTAAGGAAGAGACATGACACACATTGAATGGGAAGTTAAAATGTCACTTTCCAACTAAGTAGTTTAAACAAATCACCTGTCAATGGCAGGTTAAACCCAAAGCACTCAGAGCACACAGAACAAAAGGCTATCTCTCACTTACACCAAGGAGCAGATGTGCTGAAGGATAGGAAGGTTTACAAGACTTGCTATATTGTGTTAATATTTGGAGCCCACTAAACAGGCTTGAAATTATTTCACTTTTGTCTAGTCACACGTGTAATTTCTATGTCCTCAATACCTCTAGTGTTTCACTAATATTTTAGTGGAGTCCATGTCAATATTAATGCTTTGCCACAAATGTACCTATAGTCTGACATCAGACACTTGTGCATAAAAGCATAAACTAACTAGGTATTGATTTGCTCTTTCTTTTGTGGAAAAGGAGTTTGAGCAGAGTGGGGTCAAGAAGTGCTGACTGTATTGGGAGTTTTGAGATATCTTTGGCTCCAGGCAGTCTTACCTTATACCTCGTTATGGTCCAGGACTTGCACTGGCTGTAGATGAAGATATCAGTCCATGCTGGGCTTCTTTTTGCAAACTCATCTATAATTTTGAGTAACATTTTATTGGGAGGACCTCCTTATCAGTTTGCAACTTCTCTGTTCTCCATGTTGGTGTTACATCACAGACTAGGAAATGATTTATGCATCCACATAGTTCACCTCCTGCCCAATGTGAGCCTATAAAATATAGTCTAGTAAATATTTTATTCTAGACTAAACATGCAAGATCCAAACTCAGCCTAAAAACCATAGTTATCCTTAGAATTCTTCACTGTCAATAGACCCTGTTCTTCTCTGTTCAGAGTCATCACCTATGGGGTATATTGACAGGGTTAGGGAAAAGCCATGGCCTTGAGAGTTGACAGTGAATTTATGGGCTTGTCAGAGAACTTTTTTGTCTCCATCTAGCTAAGATCAAAGATTGCAACGAGACATTCTGGGCTGAGGTTCAGAACAGGAAGGACAGGAAAAATTCCTGCAGATTATAGAAGATGCAATTGGAAAGACTGTCCTCATATATCTACAGAACAAGAAGAAAAAAAAAAAAAAGCAGATCAAAATGGTCAACAGGAGAAATATTTTAAAAATTTTAAACACTGGAAAGGTTGCTATAATCATCTTTAATGAGTATCTGCAGTAGAGAGTCTAAAGAACTTTGCTAAGGAATTGAAGTTTTTGGTTTGTACCTCAAACTTAAATTATTCTGTAGTCATCAACACTTTCTAATTTGTCCACATCCTGGTTTAGATATGAATACCAGAGTTGCAGATTTTATTTCAGTATCAATCTTAGTGATGTCATGTGTCTGAATAGCATCACCTTGTATTCCAACTCAATAACTCAGAGTCTAAAAGCCAAAACTGTATCTTGCGCTTTAGCAATTTACACAGAAAATGGTCATGAGCACAGAACAATCTTCATGTTGTCTGGAGTTTTTTTCCTAAATCACTATTTTCCAGAATGTCTATTGATTGTGTTTATGCATATTTGTGAATGCTGTGTGTACAGATACATCTTTTAAGCTTCATATCTATGTTTCCCTGGTTCCAGATATATATGCCCTATCCACCTGTCTGTTACCCATGATTTCTTCTTCCACTTAGGGGCTCTTTTCTGAGATGTTTAAAAATGACTAAGTAATTGTGTTACCAAAGCCTTATGAAAAGGCTCTGGGTAATAAATTCATACACCTCCTGTAATTCTCTCAATAGCAACTTACATCACTTGAAGAATTCACTCAGGTTTCTTTCCCCATACAAGTGAATTATTTATTTAAAGACATAGGATTCCAACAGCTGCTTTAGTAAAATGAAGCTGAGCTCTGCACTTTTTCAAATAGAGTTGAGTAATTTTTGCTCTGTTTGGGGCTGTATTTACATGTCTAGTGGTACTTGCTGCAGTGCAAGCAAATGATAATATTTCTTCTTTGCTTCTTATTCTCATGTATGAAACCACAAATTGGAAGAACACCAAAGAATGTTTTCACAGGGTTGCATGCACATTAATCATTTTAGAAACTTCAAACAATTGCATGTACGATGTTATAAAAGTGAGAATAGAAAACCTGAACTAAAATCTTGGAACTGAACAACTTGAAGTGTTGAGAGTACATTAAATTAAACACTGGATCCAGATCTGAAATTTTCAAAAAGCAGCAGTCTGGCTTCCCAGCAAGCAGAACTTAAAGCCCAGTTACAAGTTAAGCCTGAATTTAGGGAAGTTCAAACATCACTTTTAAATCTGGGGGTTTGGCTCACTTCTAAACTACCTAAATACCAAAGTGGATACTACAGGTTAAGGAATTTTGCCTTTGACTTCAACAGGAGCAGGTTTGTTGACAGACAACCTTTGCTGTTGGCAGTATTACTGACATCTATTGAAACCAACTCATTCAGTATGGGTCTGCAAATTCAATTTAAAACCATATAGTCAGGCTTGCCTTCTGTCTCAGGATATAAAAGGAAAAAGATCTATTCCATTACTCCTCAGAGAAGAATGGTTTGTTTCTGCAGAACAAGTGACTTTCTAATTTTCCACATCAGGACTTTATTCTCTTTACTGCTGAGTATACCATACAAAGTCACAAACATATTCGTTTCTCTTTTGCTAGCAATTAGCTCTTCAATACATAGGCAGATGTTACTCTTTAGCTGTAGCCTAAATATATGAGCTCCTATTTGCTATAAGATGTAATAGATCATGTTCCACATACAATTTTCAAATTACTTCAAGCCTTAATCATAATAAAGACTCAAGAGTTAACATTCCTTTCATCTACAGATTATTACTGAACATTTCTAATAATCCAGTTGAGTCATATGAAAAGCACAGAAAGAGACATGAAACAGATTTCTCTTCTCATTTTCCTCAATGCCAAGGGAAAGAAAAAGACAAATCCAACAACTACAAAATTTTTCTTTCCCTTCCTGCTTTGACACAGTGAGTGATTTTCTTTAAAAGAAAATAGGCTGCAAGCAGCTAGGAAAGCTATGCAGCGTTGCTCTTGTTTTCTGTCTCACCTGTGAAGCAACACACAGAGGTTTTAAACTTTGTTTCAATGTGTTGTTTGTTTTTTTTTTCTAAAATAATTCATTTACATGGAAATACAGATCCTTTGATCCAAAGAAAGAAAACTACAGTCACAGCTTTACTTTTTTTAAAAGTTCATAATAGGGCTTTAAATAATAAACAGTACATTTAGGAGGTAGGAATTCATTGACAGTCTGGTGATATGTCTTGGCAATTACATTATGCCAGTCAATAATTACCACTGCCAATGACACCTTCATATCCTAGCCCTAGGACAGGTAGGGGAGAAAAAAAGGAAATATGAGCCTGGTGCAAGGGAAAGGGGGAGAGAGGTGAAAAATTATTCCCAGCCAGGTGGGAGTTCATGTAAGAACTTTTTCTAAGCTAAAATTGCAGCAGAACTTATCCCTCCTTCAGTTCTCATTTTAGATTGAGTGGCACAGCCCAACAGACTGGATGTTGTCTCATGAATCAAGGAACCATTCCTTGACTTGGGACATGTGGGTTCATGAGAAATGTAGTTCAAACAAAAAAAGCTCACGAAGAAATACTCGCTATGACTCATCTAAGCTACATTTTGTCTAACTTTACAAGAGCAGAGCTGGGAGCAACTGAAAGCCAAAGCAACAAAAACCACCTTTTGACTTTCCTTTCCCCCAAAATGTGACATTTTGTCTCAAACCAGACTGAAAATAAATGTTGACAGGGTGGAAATTTGTCTGTGTTCAATTTGCAGCTTTGGTTCTGATATTCCATATTTGGCCAGAACCATCAGATATTTCTTAGTTATTTATCATTGTTTATATTCAAGATGCCCTTTCCAAACAGACATTAAAAAATGTGGTCTCTGCTATTTAGGTCTTGTGTCACATTATAACTAAAATACTTAGTTAATTTTAAATTGTTCACATGTGTAAAAATTATGTCCATGTTTAGAAAATTGAAGTATTTGTCCTTAGCTTCATAAACCATAAGAAAGCCATGATCTATTTTATTCTATTCAAAATTCTCTGAGGAAGATGAAAGAGAAACTGGGATGGATACCATCTTCAAGGAAGTTTAAACTGGGTAAAATTCTCAGAGCTCTGAAAAAGACCTGAAAGGAAACAAGGAAACAAGACTGAAGATGTGACTGGTAGGTCACAAGTGATTAACTTCTGTAACAGAATAGAAAAAAGACTAGAGAAAAGGTTTCTTATTCTTCTTCAAATCAGCTTAACTATGTCATTTGGACTCCAGGAAGTCTTGACATGTGGGCATCTGAAAAAAAAAAAAAAAAAAAAAAAAAAAAAAAAAGGTTAAAAAA